>NW_004444244.1:305969-307089 GCF_000243295.1 Trichechus manatus latirostris
TTGCAGGTGGAAGTGGTAGTGGTTCTGGAAGCTTTGGCGTCAGAGAGACCTGGGATGGAATCTCGGCTCTCAAACATGTTATGTTTCTGAAGGTCTTTAATATTACTCATCTTTACCTTCCTTATCTGTAAAATAGGAAAAATAATGTCTAGTACACATTCTTGTTATAAATATTAAATGATATAAAGTAGTTTTTGCTTTGTTTTTAGCCACAGAAAGTGTACACCAAGCTGGTATGACCGCCTGACCTGTCAACTCTCCATGTGCTGGGTCCCCAGGAAGGTGAAGGATTTGTGGTCTTGTTTGCCCTGTGCTGAGGATGTGCAGAATTTCCTCTCTGATTACAGAATTCAAGATGGGGCATCAGATGTTCATTTTATCTACACCAGAGAAGCCAGATGGCATGGCGAGGCTTCTGTTGAACTCTACTCAGAAGATCATATCAAATGGCCCTGAAAAAAGAGAGAGAAACCACAGCACACGGATATATTCAAGTATGCAGGTCGCATAGTACTAAAGTGGATTGGGTGTTGAAGCACAGCACAGTCAGAACAGCACAAGTTGATATCACTAGTTTCATAGTTTTTTCAGTCTAACATTGTACAGGTAACCAAGGAACAATGAGCAGCTGTTATTACAGAAGTGGAAGCTGTGTAACCAGTTTGCATCATGAGCTTATGAGATGAGTATTTTCAAAAAATTCCTGTTCAGTATTTTGTAATGCAAAGTTTCCTCTTGCATTCTGACCTTACTTCAACTTATATATTTATATTGTGGTGGTGTACCTCAGAAGGAGCCCTAGTGTCACAATGGTTAAGTGCTCAGCTGCTAACCAAAAGGTCGGTGGTTAGAACCCACTAGTGGCTTCAAAGGAGAGAAGACCTGATTATCTGCTCCTGTAAAGATTATGGGAAACCCTATGGGGCAGTTGTCATCTGTGACAAAGGGTTGCTATGAGTCAGAATTGACTCGACAGCACACACACACAAAAAGCGTACCTCAGCAGAAATGTAGCTATGTTAATATAATTTCATTTATGTTAAGTACAGCTTTTATGCCATGTTATAGCGAACATATTTGAGAGGTTTTTTTTAATATCTCCTTTTGTTTTTATTTTTTA
>NW_004444244.1:318654-319980 GCF_000243295.1 Trichechus manatus latirostris
TTATAATCCTTTAAGGTAAGTAAGTTTAAGATTTTACATTGATTTTGAAAATTAAGATATACGAATAGTAGAGGATTTGATCTTTGTGGTTATATAAAATTGTAAAGTCTTTATTTACACCACTCTTTTACTGTTATTTCATTTTAGATGTATTTTGATAAGTAAGCCTTTAACTAAAAGGTTTGCTATTAAAATAAATGTTTTTTTGCAGAATGACTCACAGGACTCCGCATATAGTTGTACTCACAGCTAAGATTTATTACAGTAAAAAGATACTAAGCAAAACAGTAATGGGAAAAAGCACATGGGATGAAGTCCAGAGGAAACCAGACACAAGCTTTCAAGAGTCCTCCCTCAGTGGACTCACCCAGGATGCACTCAGTTCTCCCAGCAACAGGCTGTGACAGCATGTGTGAAGTGTTGCCTACCAGGGGAGTTCACCTGAAGCTAGGGTGGTCAGATAGGCACATAGTGCCACATGAGCGACCACAGTCACTGAAATTCCAGACTCCCAGGAGAGCAGGCGTTCAGCACAACCTGCAGTGTTTGTATCAACCACTTGGCCCAGTGAGCCACTCTTCCCATTTAGGGAAAGTTTGAAATCATTGTTGGGGACTGTTTACCAGTTCTCAGATACTAGTCAAGGGCCAGCCTTCTTGCAAGCAGGCCTTTCCAAGGATAGCTATCTCAGGCCTGCTATGTTAACTCTTTCAGGAACAAATAGGAATAAATATACCAATTAAATGACAGATTGTCATAATGGATTAAAAAAAAAAAAGATCCAACTATATGCTGTCCATAAATTATCATATATATATATAGGAGAGGAAAGGAAATAATACATACCTATCAGAATAGCTGAAATGAAAAATAGTGATAACACCAAATGCTGGTACAGATATAAAGAAACTAGATCCCTCATACGTGCTGGTGGGAGTGTAAAACGGCATAGACACTCTGGAAAGTAGTTTGTCCATTTCTTTATAAACTGCATAAGCGTTTACCATATGATAAATTGAACTTTTGGACATTTATTCTAGAGAAATGAAAATCTGTGTTCACACAAAAACTGTACACAAATGTTTATAGCAGCTTTATTCATAATAGCCCCAAACTGGAAACCACCCGATATCCCTCAGAGGGGAAATGACATCTTAGTCTGGGTTCTCTACAGGAGCAAAACCAGTGAGGTACATATAGATATATACAGAGAGAAATTTACTTCAAGGAAATGGCTTGTGCAGTTGTGAGGAAATGACTCACGTAGTTGTGAGGGCTGGCAAGTTCCAAATCCGTAGGTCAAGCAACAGGCTGAAGACCTCTGCT
>NW_004444244.1:321902-323117 GCF_000243295.1 Trichechus manatus latirostris
ACCACCATGCTAGACATTAGAAACTTGGTCTTCTTGAAGGAGTCAGGCAGATTCTTGGCCAAGAAATCTACCATGAAGCTCCCCAAGGCAAAAAAAAAAAAAAAGCCCAGGTAGCCCAGGCTACTGTAGAAGGCGTGATGGAGCCCTTACTGCGTTCAGTGATGATGTGGCCAGGCTCCAAGTACAAGTCTGTGTTAAACAGAGATTAATATGGATCAGGAAGCAGATGGGAATGCTCATTAGGTGCCTCCCATGCCAAACATTGTCTCACCCTTGTCCTTGTGTTGTAGCCTTAAAGGCCAGAGCATCAGGGATAGTTTTAGCCAAAATGGCAGACTACTACTACAAATGCCCTTTGCTGTAGGATGCAAATGGCCCTTGGGATAAGGAGCAGAGGGAACACAGAATGATGGAGATAAGCAGGAAGTAGCTGAGAATCTGGGAAATGGCCTTGACTGTGGGAGTGTCTTGGTGCTTCACAGAGACCCTCAAACCTACAGCTGTGAGGTCAGAGAAGCAAAGCCCGTTCAGGCCAATGTCATCCTAAAGAGATCTTCAGATGCCAGGAAGCAGTGATCTTGCTCATTATTTGGATTTTGATCTTCTGGACACTTCCCATGCTGATGTGTATCTGGAGAGAAAAGTAGCACGTCACCGTGTTGAGCTCAGTAATTCTATTCACCAAACCAAAAAACCGAACCCGTTGCCATCGAGTTGACTCTGACTCATAGCAACCCTATAGGACAGAGTAGAATTGCCCCATAAGATTCCCAAGGCTGTAATCTTTACGGAAGCAGACTGCCACTCCTTTCTCCCGTGGAGTGGCTAGTGGGTTCGAACCACCAACCTTTCAGTTAGCAGCCGAGCACTTAACCACTGCTTCACCAGGGCTCCTATTCACAGGCCCACAGATAGTCATATCAGACATTTTATTCTAAATTATCCATATCAGGTGCTATAATTGGATGTCCAAATACAGGGATGCCACTTAAAGAATTTCCGCTTGATAGTATCTTTTAAGAAGTATAGATAAAAACTAAAATTTCCTGTGCTTGCTCATCTTCCATATGATAGGGTGAAATTTTTTTCTCAAATGAAAACATTCTCACATAACATTTAAATATGCTTCTCAGTCCTGGAAAGAGCTGGAAAAAAATGTAGAACAAAATTCTAACTCACAAGAAAAGACCAGACTTACTGGCCTGACAGAGACTG
>NW_004444244.1:324787-330178 GCF_000243295.1 Trichechus manatus latirostris
AATACCTTATTTGCACAGTTCCACCCCATCATTTGGTTGGAGTTACAAAACCATGGCGAAAAAGGCTGTATAAAAGCCACCCATCGCACCACAGAACCCATACGCATTAAGTACTTACTCTCATTGCTCTCTTCCCCCAACCCCTGGCAACCACTAATCTCCTTTCTGTCTCTGTGGATTTGCCTATTCTGGACGTTTTGTATAAATAGAATCATACATTATGTGACCTTTTGTGCCTTTTTTTTTTTTTCCACATAATATTTTCAAGATCCATCCATGTTGTAGCATGTGTCAGTACTTCATTACTTTTTATGGCTGAATAATAACATGTTGTATGAATAGACGACATTTTGTTTATCCACTGATCTGTGGATAAACTGGGTCTCTTCATACATGCTGGTGGGAATGTAAAATGGTATAGCCACTCTGGAAAATACTTAAGCAGTTTACTGTGAACAGTTTACTGCTAAACTGCATGAAATTAACATTTGACCCAACATTTGCACTCCTGTGCATTTATTCCAGGAAATGAAAACTTCATTTCACACAAAATTGTGTACCTGACTGTTCATAGCAGCTTTATGTAATAACCAAAACCAGAAACGGCCAAAATGTCTCTCAATAGGTGAATGATTAAACAAACTGTGGTATATCCATAAAGGGATCAATCATTGATATATGCAACAACTTGGACGGATCTCAAGGGAATTTGGCTGAGTGAAATAAGCCAATCTGAAAAGGTCTCATAATGTATGATTCCATTTATATAACATTCTCGGTGGATGCCAGGGATTAGGATGGTGCAGTGTGACTGAAACAGGGTAGCAGGAAGGAGATCTTCATGGTGAGGAAATAGTTTTGTATGCGGATTTTGGTGGTGTTATACAAATGACATATGACTATACACAGACTTTACACCAGTGTCAATTTCCTGTTTGTTTCAGAGTTTTTGGAACTTTATTTTGCATACAAATCACCTGCGGATCTTGCTGAAATGCACGTTCTGATTCAGTAGGTAGAGTCTGAGATTGTACATTAATTTCCTAGTTTTGATATTTATTGTACTATAGTTATGTAAAATGTAAACAATGAGGGAAACTGGGTAAAGGTACACGGGACTTCTTTGTACTATCTTCACAACTTCCTGTGAATTGATAATTATTTCAAAATAATAAGCTAAAAAATAACCATTTACAATATTTGGCAAAGAGGAGGTGTCTGTTAAAACTGAAGTCCGTGGGTGGCACAAACCGTTAAGTTGCTAACCGAAACCTTCCTGGTTCCAGTCCACCCAGGGGAGCCTTAGGGGAAGTGCCCTGAGTCTTGACATCCATTCCGCGGCAACTTTTTTTTTTGGTGCTGAAACTGGCTTGTATTCCTGAGAGCCAAGTGATCAATTTTCAGGAATTTTGCTGGTTGTTAAACGCAGCCATTGATAAAAATTTAACTATATAAACTTACAATTAAATCACATTAAAAAACAATGGTACAAAATAAAAGAGCAAAGTGCAAAACATACAAAAAAAAAAACCTTGTTGACATTTGGATTAAAAAATTGCGTCTTTCCATTTAGGAAAGTGGTATATATTTCTAGCACTAAACAACTGCCGTGAAGAAGCCCTGCTGTCACGGGTGTTTCTTTTCAAACATTTAAATTGCCGGTTCCCGCTCTAAGCGTTTACGTTTTCTCATCTTGCTCACAAGGGAAACAGCCTGACGCGCCCCCTGCCGGATCTGGCAGAAGTAGCTCCGGCTCCGCCTCCCGCTAGGGAGGTGTAGGCGCCTGCCGCGGAGCCTGACGGGAAACGGACCATCTTGGTGCCTGGCACGCGCCAGGCGAGAGGTGGGGGACGGGCACTCCCGCGCATGCCCGGTCTTGCGTGCAGCTTTGATACCGGCGGGGCGTCGGGGCGGGTGTCGGTGCTGCGGCCCCGGCGGAAGTGCAAACCTAGCTTGGGGCGGGGGATGGGTGGGGCGAGACCCGTTTAGGATCCCGGCCCGGCGAAGCGGATGCTGCGGGTTGCCCCCGCGAACCGCGGTGGGTCCACGCCTCGCGCGTGTGGGTCCCGGCCTGTCGCCTTCTGCGCGTAGGGAGATGGCGCTGCGTTAGTAAAGCCCCGGTAATGTTTGCAGCGCTTGTTCTGAATATTCTAGTGACGGGTTGCATTGACCACGGGGTGAAGTAGGGATAGCCCCGTTTTAACAAATGAAACGGAGATCAGAGTGGCAGAGTGAGTGTCTCATGAGCACACAGCCCGCAGGAGAGCAGCTAGGACTCACATCCAGATATGGCTGCCCCCTATTTCATACTTGTTCTAAAAAACGATGCCGCCTAAACCCAGCATTATATACTTCACATCATCATATGGACTCCATTTTATCTTGTGGCACTTGTATTTCTGCGCTTCTTGGTGTCTGTTAGGGCTCCTGGGCCACACTTCGTAACTGAGAGGCCTGGGCCTGGTCTAAGCTGCCCTGCCTGTGTGTTCTCAGTGGTCCTGATTTGAGTTTTTTGAAGGACTGATCCAAGATTCCGGGGGCACAGTGAATTCTAACATTTGGGGCCCTGATGTAGGTTCCAATTCAAATGATTTTGTCCCCTAGGTCCAGGTCCAGGTTCCCAGGAACAAAGCAGCTCCTCAGGAGCAGGAATCCCACCTGGAAGATCGCCCATCTGAGCTGAGACCTCTCACCAGAGCAGAGGAGGAGGAGGCTGAGAAAGAGCAGACCCTAGATTTGCACGCCTAGAAGCAACTTCTGATCCTTGTACTCACCTCCAGAAGCCACCCCAAGCTGTAAGACAATGGGGAATTTGAGCCAAGTTTCAGAAGAGAGAGGTGAGCTGGGGCTAAGGCAAGGGACAGGTCTTGCCCAGGGGTTGAAGGTTTGAGAGAGCTTGTCTGGTGTAAAGAAATAGCCCCTGTAGCTAAGGAAATTCTATCTCAAACCTCCCTAGCAGCCCCTGACTCCTTTCACACTCTCCACTCTTTCCAGATCCTGAGGGACCCTCATACTATGCCCCTCACCACATGCAACATTGAGAGACGTGGGTGGCGCTTGCTCCATCCTGACTTACAGACTCAGAAGGTAGTGCAGGAAATTAGAGACTCAGAAGGTAGTGCAGGAAAGAGCTTCCTGGATTACTTATTTCTGTCTAACATGAAAGATGAAAAACACTGAAGCCCAGATCATCACGTTGTTAGTCAGGTCTGCTGACGTAGTTAAGTCAAACCAGTTTTTATCAAAAGATTGAAAAACTGCTGCCAAGGTAGTCAAGGGCCAAAGGATATTCTCCTTCAGGAGGACATTTTATCCAGCTGATGTGGGGAGTTTTTTTTTTAATTTTTCAATGTTTATTGTGGTTTTGATGAAAGTTTCCACAGGGAATTAGGTTCTCATTTACAAGTTCTGTACATATTGTTCAGTGACATTGGTTACATTCCTCAGTCTATCAGCATTCTCATTATTTCCATTTTGGTTGTTCTGTTTCTGTTAATCTAGCTTGCCTGTCTTCCCCCCAGCCCCCTGCCTTCCCATCTTTGGTCTAGGGCAAATGTTAACCATTTGGTTTCACACAGATGACTATTTTGAGGACCATAGTACTCACAGGTGATACCTATTTTATGGGCCAATCTGTCATTTGGTTGAAAGGTGACCCCTGGGAGTGGCTTGAGTTCTGAGTTTAAAGAGTATCTCAGGGTGATGATCTCGGGAGTTCATCTAGTCTCTACTGGTTCGGTGAGTCTGGCCTTTTTTTAGGAATTTGAGTTTTGTTCTACATTTTACTCCGATTCTATCTGGGATCATCTATTGAGACCCTGGTCAGAACAGTCAGTAGGGGTAGCCAAGTACCAACTAGTTCTCGTCTCCAGGTAGGTGATGTCATTGTTGGTTCTGTAGACTAGTTTCTTCTTTGAGTCTTTGGTTTTCTTCTTCGTCTTTAGTTCTGGATGAGTAGAGACCAATAGTTGTATCTTCGATGGCTGCTCGAAAGCTTTTAAGACCCCAGATGCTACTCACCAAACTAGGATGTATAACATTGTCTTTATGGACTATATTATGCCAGTTGACTGAGTTGCCCCACAAGACTATGGTCCTAAGCCCTCAAACCCAGTAGACCAATCCTGTGAGATGTTTGGTTGTGTCCAGGAAACGTTGGTATTGGGAGCTTTTTAGGCAGGAGAATCCAGGAGGTACAAGGCGGGTCAGAGGTCTTGTGTGATCTCATTCTTTTTTTCTTCACCCCTCAGCTCCACTTTCATAGTTCTCTACATGTTCCCTAGAGCAGCAGAAAATGAACAGATCTCAGGTGAGTTGTTTGTTTTTTATTCCCTACCTGTTTACAGTGTCTTATGTGAGATTTTTAAGGGTCAGTAGGTTAGAATGGAAATGTAGAAATTTATGAAAATCAACATCAGGGAAAATATATGGGAGCACATCAATATCAGGACAAAGTTTTTTGCAAAAATGTTCAGACTCAATAATACTACACAGATTCGTCTGATCTTTCTGATGGTCATAGCAAAAATATAGACATTCTCTGTTACATGATTTGTATTGACCGTTAAAGAAATCATCAGGCTAATTCTTCCTAAGACTTAGAGTTCTTTTTTTTAAATTTTTTATTTTATTGTTATACTTTAAGTGAAAGTTTACAATTCAAGTCAGTGTCTAATACAAAAATTTATACATACATTGCTATGTGACCCAATTGCTCTCCCTATACTGTGACAGCACACTCCTCCTTTCCACCCCTGATTACCTCTGTCCATTCAACCAGCTCCTGACCCTCTCTGCCTTCCCATCTCACCTCCAGATAGGAGCTGCCCATTTAATCTCATGTATCTACTTGAGCTAAGAAGCACACTCTTCACGAGTATCATTTTATGTCCCATAGTCCCACAGGCCTCAGGAATGGTTTTAGTGCTGAGTTGACAGTCTGAGGACCATGCTTTCTGGGGTTCTTCAAGTCTTAGTCACAGCATTAAGTCTGGTCTTTTTACTAGAAATTGAATTCTGCAGCCCATGTTTCTTCTCCTCCAACAGGGACTCTCTGTTGCGTTCCCTGTCAGGGCAGTCATTGGTGGTAGCCAGGCACCATCTAGTTCTTCTGGTTTCAGACTGTTGCAGTCCCTGGTTTATGTGGCCCTTACTGTCCGTTGGGATAATGCTTTCCTTGTGACTTTGGTGTTCTTCATTCTCCTTTACTCCAGGTTGGTTAGGACCAATTGATGGATCTTAGATGGCTGCTTGCTAGCTTTTAAGACCCCAGACGCCACTCACCAAAGAAGGATGCAGAACATTTTCTTAATAAACTTCGTTATGCCAGTTGACCTAGATGTCCCCTGAAAGCATGATCCCCAGACTTCCACTCCTGCTACTCTGTCCCTC
>NW_004444244.1:330610-332711 GCF_000243295.1 Trichechus manatus latirostris
ACAGTGCTGCCATGAACGTGGGTGTGCATATATCTGTTCGTGTGATGCTTCTTATTTCTCTAGGATATATTCCAAGGAGTAAGATTGCTGGATTGTATGGCACTTCTATTTCTAGCTTTTTAAGGAAGTGCCAAATCGATTTCCAAAGTGGTTGTACCATTTTACATTCCCACCAACAGTGTATAAGTGTTCCAATCTCCACATCCTCTCCAACATTTATTATTTTGTGTTTTTTGGATTATTGCTAGCCTTGTTGGGTAAGATGGTATCTTACTGTATTTTTTATTTGCATTTCTCTAATGGCTAATGATCGTGAGCCTTTCTTCATGTGTCTGTTAGCGGCCTGAATGTCTTCTTTGGCAAAGTGCCTGTTCATATCCTTAGCCCATTTTTTAATTTGGTTATTTGTCTGTTTATTGTTGAGGATTCGCAGTATCTTATAGATTTTAAAGATTACATGCTGATCAGATTTGTCACGGCCAAAAATTTTTTCCCAGTCTGTAGGTTGTCTTTTTACTCTTTTGGTGAAGTCTTTTGATGAGCATAAGTGTTTGAATTTTAGGAGCTTCCAGTTATCTAGTTTCTCTTCTGGTGTTTGTGCATTGTTTCTTATGGTTCATATTGACTTTAAGAGTTCTTGGCTTAAAAAAGGTTCATTTCCTGATTTTTGTAACTTAGTCAATAACTTTTGAGTGACTACCAGAAATCGGTGCAACCTGCTGCCTGTAATCACTCCTCAGGGGAAGCAGGGTACAGATTTCCAGGGACCAAAACACTGTGGTCCATAGATAGCTTTCTGATGGTTCTGTTTCATCCAGCCATAGAACCTAGGATATCTGCAAGAAAGAATGGATTGTATCACCTTCAAATAATCTCCATAATCATTATGTATAAACTATGCAGCAGATAAAAGTTGTGTATTTTGGCATATGTTTCCCAACTTCCATTTCACATTTCAAACTGCATCACTTGCTGAATCTGTTTGGTAAGGGTCACCAGTGTCATGGATTCTTTAGGGTTTGCCTTAATTGAGTGTTCTGTTCTGTTGACACTCATATTCATTCTCTCCTAGAATTGGTTTCTGGTCTAATCTCCCCTTTGTGATTATGTTTTTTCTGTCTTCTCCGTGGAATCATCATCTTTTTCTTATTGCTTCTACCAAGGTATTCATCCTTGATCCTCTATTCTCACTCTCCCTGGTCTCTCTGATCTTGTCTCTGTGGGGATGCACCATTTGCTGGAATATTTGAATCTGTCTCTCCAGCCTGGACCTCTCCCCTTCCTTTAGACCGTAACAGCCAACTCTGTGCTGGATTTAGCTCTGTATTACTAAATCCAATGGTGGAGTCTCAGTCTTCCTCGTACTTGACCTTTTAGCTGCATTTGACACTGTTGTTAGTGTTGTCAGTTGCCGTCAAGTCGATTCAGAGTCATGGGTTTTCTTGGCTGTAATCTCTAACGGAAGCAGGTCACTAGGCCTTTTCTTCTCTGGTACCATTCGAGCTGCCAGCCTTTAGGTTTGCAGTCCAGTGCAGACTGTTTGTGTCACCTAGGGACCATTTGAGACTTTGATCACTTTCTCCTTCTGGTTTACTTTCTTCAGTTGGCTTCCAGGACACCACAGTCTGTTTATTTTGCTTCTTGATCATTGTTTGCTTCTTTCCCTTTGCTGATTCCTTTTTTCCTCCTAACTCTTAATGTTGGACTGTCCCAGAGTGCAGCTCTATGTCCTTGTCCTTTCTCTGTCTGAGACCCCTCTCTCTGCCTGCACTCTTTTTTTTTTTAAATTTTTTTTATTGTACTTTAGGTGAATGTTTACAGAACAAATAGTTTCTCATTGAACAGCCAGTACACATATTGTTTTATGGCAATGGTTAACAACCCCACAACATGTCAACATGCTCCCTTCTCGGCCTTGGAGGACATTTTTTTTTTTTTGGTGAAAATATACATAGTCAAAGATACACCATTTCAAAAATTTCTACATGTACAGTTCAATTACATCAATTACGTTCTTCCAGTTGTGCTGCTATTCTCACTTTAGATGAAGGTTTACAGAACAAAATAGTTTCTCATTAAACAGTTAGTACACATATTGCCC
>NW_004444244.1:334361-335585 GCF_000243295.1 Trichechus manatus latirostris
TTCCCCAGTATTGTGTATTGTCTTACCCTTCACCAAAGTTACCACTTATCTATTGCCTATTTAGTATTTCCCCCTCACCCCTCCCATCCCTGGTAACCAACAAGATTGTTACTTTTTGTGCGTAAACTTTTTGATGAGTTTTTACAATAGAATTCTCATACAATATTTGTCCTTTTGTTTTTACTGAGACTTTGTTTTTCCTCTTTATTTTTGTGAGTGGGTTTGTTAAATTTCTTTGTGTTTACCGTGAAATTTACCCTTATTTTTGTAAGTTTGAAACAGTCTATTATTACTTGGTATCGCCTTGCCTTCCTCTCCATTAGAAGGTTCTATACCTACACCGTTTATACCCTCTTTTATTGTTCTGATGTTGTTGCCTTTTACAGATTAACTGCTCTAATTCCCTGTTGTATTTCTTTTGGTTTTGGATAGTCCTTAAGAGTTCATTTCCTAGATTGGTATCTGGCTGGTATGATCCTGCATCCTAGATTCAGCCTGTGAGCTGAAATTGTTTGTTCTCAGCTCAAAGGACTCCCTTTAATAATTCTTGGAATTTTAGTTTGGTTTTTGCATATTCCCTTAATTTCTGTTTATCTGGAAGTGTCCGAATTTCACCATCATATTTGAACGAGAGTTCTGCAGAATATATTATTCTTGGTTGGCAATTTTTTTCTTTTGAGGTTTTATATATGTCATCCCATTGCCTTCTTGCCTGCTTGGTTTCTGCCGAATAATCTGAGCTTAGTCTTATTATTTCTCCTCTGTATGTGACTTCTTGTTTTTCTTGACCTGCTCTCAGGATTCTTTGTCTTTGGTTTAGGTGAGTGTGATTATGATATGCTTTGGTGATTTTCTTTTCGTGTCTGTCCTACATGGGGTTCATTTAGCTTCTTGGAGGCCAGCTTTTCATCTTTCATGATATTGAGGAAGTTTTCTGCCAAGAGTTCTTCAATGATCTTTTGTGTTTTCTGTTTTCACCCCCTGTTCTGGAACTCCAATCACTCGCAAATTGTTGCTTTTGATTGTATCCCACATAATTCTCAGGGTCTCTTAATTTTTCTTCATTCTTTTTTCTGAGTTTTCCTCAAACAGAGTTGTATCCAAGTGTTTGTCTTCAATTCCGCTGATCCTGTCTTCCACCGTTTCAAATCTGCTCCTCAGCCCTTCTATGATACTGTCCATTTCTGAAATCTCGTTGTTTATCTGCTGGATTTCTAATTGTTG
>NW_004444244.1:335809-337785 GCF_000243295.1 Trichechus manatus latirostris
GTCATCTGGTGTTTTATTTTGGATGCCTACTGGAACCATCCTGTCCTGTTTTTGTAAATGTTTTAATATTGTCTGCTGTCTTTGGGGCATTCAGTAGTTATTTTTCTTGTTTATTGATTGTAGATTTGTTTGTTTCATCTTTTTTTTTTTAATTTGGCTATGTCTGAGCAGGCGGGCTGTGTGTTCTTTGTTGTTTGCTCATCTGTGGGCACGATAGTTTTCGCCTCCTTCTCCAATTGGCAGGATCAGTTGCTCAGATGTGGTACAGCAGGGCAGGTCTAGCTGAAGAGGAGTTGCTGGGATGGGTTGTTTGTGGCACTTACTATGGTCACCAGGGCGGGCTGGTAATCAGTGCAGGGCACGTTCTGGTAGGCTTTGCCTGTTTTACTTGGTGGTATAATGTTAAGCGCACGGTGCATGTAGGCAGGATGGAGGGGGGAGATTGTGATGTGTGGAGCTGAGATGGGTATGGGAGAGAGGAGAGAGGAACAGGAGCCAAAAAGGTACAGACAAAAAAGAGTGCTGGGGAGCTTGCTGTTGGAGTGGAGAGATGAGAGTCTCTGAAATGGAGAAAAACAAAAAGGAGAAGGAGAAGGGAAAAAAAGAAAAGAAAAAAGAAAAGCGAAGCTCCCAGGGATCCCACTGGTGTGGCTACGAGGTCTGGGGAAGTTGCTCCCAGGCATTGAAGTACAGCCTGGCTAGAAGGCATAGAGGTGTCACTCAGTGCCAGGTGTTCAGTGGACAGGAAGAGAAGGAAGGTATAGAGATATGAGAAACTGAGTAATGAAGAAAGACAAAAAGGGAAAAAGAGAGAAAAGAAAACAAAACAAATTAAAAAAGAAAAGGAACAAGAAACCCCCCACAAAAAAACAGATCCCCAGGCATAGTGGCCAGAACACTTTTTGTAGAATGTGAGTGAGGTTACTGCATGCCACTCCTCTGCTCAACATCTGTAGTTTTCTCTGAGTAAAAGTCAAGAGTTCTCACAGTGGGTTATGTGGCCCATTACTTCTCTGACCTCACCATTTTGTTCCAGTCCTACTAGCCTTCTTGCTATTCCAGAAACATTCCAGGCACAATACCACCTTTGTCCTTGTAGCAAACGTACCCTCTGCCTGGACTGTACTTTTCCCAAGGATCCTTGTGGCTCACTCTTTCTTTTCCTAAGCACTTAGCTCAAACGTCACTGTTTAGTGAGGTCTGTGCAAACTTCCAGCTTAAAATTGCAGCACTAACGTCCAGCGTTTCCATCCCCCTAACCTTGGTATGGAGCCCGGGTGGTGTATAGTGGCTGCTAACCAGAAGGTCAGCAGTTCAAATCCACCAGCCACTCCTTGGAAACCCTGTGGGGCAGTTCTACTCTGTCCTGTAGGGTCTCAGTGAGTCAGAATCCACTTGACAGCAATGGCTTTGGGTTTTTTTGTTTTTTTTTTTGGTAACCCTGGTCCACTTTATGTTTTTACCATAGCACTTGTCGCCTAACATACTCTACAGTTTACTTATTATTATGTTTATTGTCTGTTTTCCCTCTCTTAAATGAGTATAACCATCCTGAAGGCTCTAGGAGTGGG
Organism: Trichechus manatus latirostris; assembly: GCF_000243295.1. Taxonomy (NCBI): domain Eukaryota; kingdom Metazoa; phylum Chordata; class Mammalia; order Sirenia; family Trichechidae; genus Trichechus; species Trichechus manatus. The sequence continues at coordinate 337,381 of NW_004444244.1, forward strand.
TGGGAGGGGAAGTCTTTGTTTTTCACTGATGTATCCCAAGTGCCTGGACAGTGCTTGGTACATAATAAATACTCAAAAATCATTAAAGAAATGAATGAACGAACTTCTTTGTGCTGTTTTGTTTTAGATGTCTCTTTTAGCTTAATTTGTTGTACCTAATCTAAGATTTTCTACCTTTTTATAGGAGATTTAATATGTTATTGTTGAAGTATGTTTTATTTTTGGCTTCTGTTTTAATACTTATTCACTCAGATATATATATGTTTTTTTGTCTGATACTTTTTTTGTAATTGTAATTCAGGTGAAGGTTTACAGAACAAATAGTTTCTCATTAAACAGTAGTACACATACTGTTTTCTGACATTGGTTAACAACCCCATGACATGTCAACCGTCTCCCTTCTCG
>NW_004444244.1:338839-340049 GCF_000243295.1 Trichechus manatus latirostris
GGATAGCTGGATGGTATGGTACTTCTATTTCTAGCTTTTTAAGGAAGCGCCAAATCGATTTCCAAAGTGATTGTACCATTTACATTCCCTGCAACAGTGTATAAGTGTTCCAGTCTCTCCACAACCTCTCCAGCATTTATTATTTGTGTCTTTTGGATTAATGCTTGCCTTGTTGGGGTGACATATCTCTTTGTAGTTTTGATCAGCATTTCTCTAATGGCTAATGATTGTGAGCATTTCTTCATGTGTCTTTTAGCTGCCTGAATATCTTTTTTGGCAAAGTGCCTATTCATATCCTTTGCCCATTTTTTAATTGGGTTATTTGTGTTTTTGTTCTTGGGGTTTTACTGTATCTTGTAGATTTTAGAGATTAGATGCTGATCGGATTTGGTGTAACCAAAAATTTTTTCCCAGTCTGTAGGTTGTCTTTTTACTCTTTTGGTGAAGTCTTTTGAAGAGCATAAGTGTTTGATTTTTAGGAGCTCCCAATTATCTAGTCTATCTTCTGGTGCTTGTGCATTGTTACTGTTCGTATTGTGTTTATGCCATGTATTAGGATTCCTAGCGTTGTCCCTACTTTTTCTTCCATTATCTTTATTGTTTTCGATTTTATGTTTAAGTCTTTGATCCATTTTGAGTTAGTTTTTGAGCATGGTATGAGGTATGGGTCTTGGTTCAGTTTTTGGCAGATGGATATCCATTTATGCCAGCACCATTTGTTAAAGAGACTGTCTTTTCCCCAGTTAATGAACTTTGGGCTTTGTCAAATACCAGCTGCTCTTAGATGGATGAATTTACGTCTGGATACTTAATTCTGTTCCATTGGTCTATGTATCTGTTGTACCAGTACCAGGCTATTTTAACTACTGTGGCGGTATAAGAGGTTCTAAAATCAGGTAGTGTGAGGCCTCTCACTTTGTTCTTCTTCTTGAGTAATGCTTTACTTATTTGGGGCCTCTTCCCTTTCCAAACAGATTTGGTGATTTGTTTCTCCATATCATTAAAAAATGCTGGTGGAATTTGGATCGGGATTGCATCGTATCTGTAGATTGCTTTGGGTAGAATTGACATTTTCACATCCATGACCAAGGTATGTTTTTCCACTTACACAGGTCTCTTTTGGTTTCTTGCAGTAGTGTCTTGTAGTTTTCATCGTATAGGTCTTTTACGTCTCTGGTTAGATTTATTCCTAAGTATTTTATCTTCTTGG
>NW_004444244.1:340695-377385 GCF_000243295.1 Trichechus manatus latirostris
TTGGTCTGTAATTTTCTTTTTTTTGGTGTCTTTACCTGGTTTTGGTATCAGGGTTATGCTGGCTTCATAGACTGAGATTGGGAGTATTCCATCCTTTTCTGTGCTCTGAAATACCTTTAGTAGTAGTGGTGTTAACTCTTCTCTGAAAGGCTGGTAGAATTCTCCAGTGAAACTCTCTGGGCCAGGGCTTGTTTTGGTCTGGAGTTTTTTAATTACCTTTTCAATCTCTTCTTCTGTTATGGGTTTATTTGGTTGTTTTACCTCTGTTTGTGTTAGTTTAGGTAGGTTGTGAATTTTAGAAATTTGTCCATTTCCTTTAGGATTTCAAATTTGTTAGAGTACAGTTTTACATAGTATTCTGTTATGATTCTTTTAATTTCAGTTGGATCTGTTGTGATATCACCCATGTCATTTCTTATTCAGGTTATTTGTTTCCTCTCCTGTTTTTCTTTTGTCAGTTTGGCCAGTGATGTATCGATTTTGTTGATCTTTTCCAAGAACCAGCTTTTAGTCTTATTAACTCTTTCAATGGTTTTTCTGTTCTCTATTTCATTTAATTCTGCTCTAGTTCTTATTTCCTTTCTTCTGGTACCTGAGGGCTTCTTTTGCTGCTCTCTTTCTGTTTGTTCGAGTTGTAGGGTTAGTATTTCGATTTGGCCTTTTCTTCATTTTGAATGTGCACGTTTATTGCTATGAATTGACCTCTGAGCAGTGCTTTTGCTCCATCCCAAAGGTTCTGGTAGGATGTGTTTTCATTCTTGTTTGATTCTATGAGTTTCTTTATTCCATCCTTACTTTCTTCTATTACCCAGTAGTTTTGGAGCAAGGTGTTGTTCAGGTTACATGTGTTTGATTTTTTTTTCCTTGCTTTTTCTGTTGTTGATTTCTACTTTTATGGCTTTACAGTCAGAAAAGATGCTTTGTAACATTTCGATGCTTTGGATTTTGTTAAGGCTTGCTTTATGTCCTAGTATGTGGTCTATTTGGGAGAATGCTCCATGTGCGTTGGAAAGAAAGTATACATGGCTGCTGTTGGATGGAGTGTTCCCTATATGTCTATGAGATGAAATTGGTTTATTGTAGCATTTTGTTGAGCTTCTTTCTGGATGTTCTGTCCTTCACTGAAAGTAGTGTGTTGAAGTCTCCTACTACTATTGTGGAGCTATCTCTCTTTTCAGTGCTGTTAGTTTTATGTATTTTGGAGCCCTGTCATTGGGTATGTAAATATTTATTATAGTTATGTCTTCCTAGTGTATTGACCTTTTAATCATTACATAGTGTCCTTTCTTATCCTTTGTGGTGGATTTTACTTTGAAGTCTATTTTGTCAGAGATTAATATTGCCACTCCTACTCTTTTTTGAGTGTTGTTTGCTTGATATATTTTTTCCATTCTTTGAGTTTTAGTTTGTGTCTTTAAGTGTAAGGTATGTCTCTTGTAGGCAGCATATAGACGGATGGGGTTTTTTAATCCAATCTGCCACTCTCTGTCTCTTTATTGGTGCATTTAGTCCATTTACATTCAGTGTGATTATTGACAGATATGAGTTTAGTGCTGTCACTTTGATGTTTTTTTGTGTGTGTTGTTGACAGTTTCTTTGTTCCACTTAATTTTATGTGCTGAGTCATTCTTCTTTTTGTATTTTCTTTTATTGTTGTTGATTTTGTGTTTTCTGAATCTTTATATTTTTCTAATTTTTTATTTTGACTTGTAGGATTGTTAGTTTCCTTTTTGGTTACATTAATATTTACCCCGATTTTTCTAAGTTTATATATTTTATTTTATATCTTATTTCTTTAAATCGCCTTGACTTCCTCTCCATATGAAAAGTCTATGTCTACATTTTTTAAATTCCTTTTTTTTATTTTAATGTTTTCATGTTTTGCATATTGACATCTGTTTCCCTGTTTTCAGTGTTTTAGCTTTGATTTACTTTTGTTACTTCCCTGTCTGGGTTGATACCTGGTTGCTCTGTCCTGTATTCTAGTCTTCAGTTGTTATCTGATATTACTGATTTTCTAACTGGAGGACTCCTTTAAGTATTTCTTGTAATATTGGTTTGATTTTTGCAAATTCCCAAAACTTTTGTTTATCTGGAAATGTCGTAATTTCACCATCATATTTGAGAGAGTTTTGCTGGATATATAATTCTTGGCTGGCAATTTTTTTTCTTCAAGGCTTTATATATATCATCCCATTGCCTTCTTGCCTGCATGGTTTCTGCTGAGTAGTCCGAGCTTATTCTTATTGACTCTCCTTTGTAGATGACTTTTTGTTTCTCCCTAGCCTCTCTTAAAATTCTCTCTGTATTTTTGGTTTTGGCAAGTTTGATTATAGTATGTCTTGGTGACTTTCTTTTGGGATCTACCTTATGTGTGTTCAGTGAGCATCTTGGGTAGATATCTTGTCATCTTTCACTATATCAGGGATGTTTTCTGCCAGCAAATCCTCAACAATTCTCTCTATTTTCTGTTATCTCCCCTGTTCTGGTACTCGAATCACTCGTAGGTTATTTCTCTTGATAGAGTCCCAAGTAATCCATAGGGTTTCTTCATTTTTTTAAATCCTTCTATCTGGTTTTTCCTCAAATAAGTTGGTGTGAAGTGCTTTAGCTTCAGTTTTACTAATTCTGACTTCCATTGCCTCAATTCTGCTCCTATGATTTTCTGTTGAGTTGTCTATTTAAGAAATTTTATTGTTAATCTTCTGCATTTCTGATTGCTGTCTCTCTATGGATTTTTGCAGCCTGTTAAATTTGTCATTATGCTCTCCTGTAATCTTTTCAGTTTCCCCTATTGCGTGTTCTGCGTTTTGATTAATTTCATTCCTAATTTCTTGAAGAGTTCTGTGTGTTAGTCTTTTGTATTCTGCTTCTCGTAATTCCAATTCTTCATTTTTGGAGCTTGCCGAAGCCATCATGGATTGCCTGTTTATGTGATTTGATATTGAGTGTTGTCTCTGAGCTATCAATAAGTTATTATATTTATTTATTTTATGTTTGATTACTGTGTCCTAGCTTCTTGTTTTGTTTTGATATGCCCAAATGGGCTGCTCGTATGAGCCAGTTTGATCATTTGCACCTTTGAAGCTCTAATGACCTGTCACTAGCTGATTAGATCTGTTACTGGGTATGTGAGCTCAGAAGTCTGCCCAATCCTCCTGTATGGATTCAGCTCAGGTGCCCAGGTAGATAGCCACCAAGTGTGTGGTGTAGGCTCTCACAGTCCTAGACAGGCATGGGTGATTGGTGTAGGCACTGGCATCTGGCTGCAGCAGGAGGACCCATTCTGTGCAAGGCAGTGGGGCTGACGGCTGCCCCTGAGTGTCCATCATGAAGGCGTGTTCCTGTTCCCTAGAGCGCATAGGTGGGTGGGTTTTGTGACTGGACTATGGGCACCTAATGCTGTTGACTGTAAGGACTGGGGGGTACCTCTTATTCATAGGCCCCTATCACAGGGGGCTGGGTTGTGTGGGTGGAGCCACCAGTCCTCAGGACCCTGATGTGGGTAGGTGAAGGCCCTGCTTAATGGGCAGAGCAGTGTCAAATGTCAGGAATCTGCCACTTCACAGATGAAACAGTTGAAGTTAGACTTCCGATATATACCCTGTTATACTGTGGTAATGAAGGCCTATGCTGTTGAGATGGGCCCACACAAGTCTATGCAGGGGCAAAGGCACTCAAAGTCCATGGATCCCTTATGCCTGTGCCTAGGTAAAGGAGCTGTGCCTACTCTGGGTTCCTGGCTTAGGGGAGCCGGCTGTTTTTTTCCTCTGTTTGTTAATTTGTTCACTCTCCAAGACAGGTAGAATGGCTCCGGGCATGTGATGGATCCTACTTCTGGCCCAGGGGACTCGGCAATTGCTGAAGCTGGTCTGGGACCCAGTGCAGAGCAGGGAGTGGGGAGGTAAATGGGAGAGAGGCTTTTCACTAAGGGGGGTGTTTTTCATCTGCGAGGTAGGCCATACGCAATTACTTATCTTTTGCTGATGAGGGCTGCTTCTCACTGGTTCTGGGTGGCCGAGTAGACTCTTTGGTGCTGGGTGTCTCCTGGTGTGGAAAACGCGCCTCCTGAACACGGCTGCTTGCCTGTCTCACCGCTCACCCCTGTGCTGATCAGGCCTAAAGGGCTAAGGCTCTCACCAGCTCAGGTCTGGCACCTCCTCGCTGCTTCTGAACTGTCTCTCCCTCCCCCTGCCTATCAGTCCGGTTCCTCAACTCTGCTTTTGATGTTCAGGGCTTCCAGATTGCCGTGTATAATCAATTCACTTGTTTTTTTTGGGTCTTTGTTGTAAGAGGGTCCACCAGAAGCATCTGACTACTCTGCCATCTTGGCCCCGCCTCATTACATCAATCTTTTCTGATATATAAAAGAGCATATGAAGCAAGCAAGGAAGCAGAGATGGAGAAGATAGAAGCCACATGATCGTCAAGGAACCTAGGAATAGAAGCTGAAAAGAAACAAGGACCTTCCCCCCGAGTGGACAGAGAGAGAGAGAGAGAGAACCTTCCCCTAAAGCTAGCTCCCTGAATTCAGACTTCTAGTCTCCTAAACTGTGAGAAAATAAATTTCTGTTCATTAAAGCCACCCACTTGTGGTATTTCTGTTATAGCAGCTCTGGATCACTAAGGCAAGCAGCTACTATACATGTACAATTCAGTGACGTTTATTACATTCTTCAAGTTGTGCAACCATTCTCACCCTACTTTTCTGACTTGTTTCTCCCCCCATTAACTTAAACTCATTGCCCCTAAGTTTCTTATCTAATCTTCTGAGTTGTAATTCCCAAGTGATACTAATATTTTTGACCTGGGGACCATGCTTTGAGAAGACTGCCACAGAGAATGCCCAAGAAAATCCATTGGAATGTGAGAAATACTACCATATCTATATACAGGTATTTATATTTAAAAAAAAGAAGGAGATTTCATATACATATAAATTTATCAATAGCTATGCTGGATGAGTGCTTAAAGTTTAAGTAAAGGGCAAATGATCAAATATTTTTGAATCCCTAGGCTATAGGAATAAATTCTTGTGGGACAAAGAACTTGCCTTGGCCCTTTCACTCTGGTTTTTGAAAATAACCTGAGCAATCAGGACGCATTTGTTTTTCTAAATAGCTGGACAAGTAGGGGCTACACAGGCCCCACGCCTGGCAAACTAACTTCAGGAAGGAAGGGGGACTGCCTAATGCAGTCATGCGTATTCATTGATTAGATGAGTCATAACTATGTATTAAGGCCCAGGTCATGCATATTCATTGAGGTCCCAATATCTACGGAACCTGGACGTTTTAGTGCTCTCTTTGGGGCCCCTTGGGTCCGTGAGAACGTCCAACTACAGGAAAGGGAGTGGCACGTCCTTGGGGATGATGGAAGCCCAGTACCAGGAATTCTCCCAGACCTTGCCTGATGTGTCTCTATGCTTGTATCCTTTCTGGTTGTAATAAATGGGTAATAGTATAAGTAACAGTCTACATGAATTTTGTGAGCTATTATAGAGAATTAACAAACCCACAGGGGCAGTGAGCCAGTGGCAGCTGACAGTACAGAGTCTATTTGTGTAGACCTACTTATGGGTGGCTAGGTGATAAAGGCTGCATGGGCAGTCGATGAAGAAGGATAGATTTCTTCGAGCTTGTGACCTAGTCACAAGAGACAGAGGGAGACCAGCTGATCTGAAGTGCAGGGAGTTGTGCATACTCCTGAGCCTACAGCTAGCTACTCCCGGATGACTTGGCCACAGGTCGCCAGGGATGTTTTGACCCGGCTCAGGATAGCTGGGGATGAGGTGTGATCTAACTTGGGGTAGTTAGGATCAGAGAGAGGAATTGCCATGGATGTGGCTGGTGAGAGTAGTGGTAAGGCCTGTATCCACTTGCAGCTGGGAATTGAATTCATGCTGATCCTTGCTACACAGTTAGTGATAAAGGTGGAGTTTGCCCACCTTACCTTTTTTATAATGCTGTTGGTAGCGATAGCATCATTCTCACAGTCCTCAATTAGGTAAAATCTTGCTCCTAGTTATGTCTGTGAGGCATTGTCTTAATATACCTGAATCCCCATTCTCCTATCATATTGTGCTACTTTTAGTTCTGTTACCTTACCAAGTATTTTTGTGCCTCCATGCCTTTGCTTATGTAATTGGCTCATATTTGTGAAGAACACATGATTTAAGGGTCAAGACTGTAAGCTTTACCCTCAATGAAGTTCAGTCCGTTAGTACAAAATAGAAGTTCACTTTTTTTCCTTCTTTACAACTACCTTTCTACCTTTCAGCTACTTCTAGCTTTGCTACTGTAATACTCATACAGATGTTTATGCTTAAATATGTTGTCTAACCAAATTATAAACTCCTCGAGAGCAGGATTATCCTTTTACTCTTCTGTATATTCCCAGAAATTGACACAGTTCCTGGTACACTGGAGGACCATATATTTTTTGTGTGAGTTTCTAGAAACTAATGCACTGGCAGAGTCCTGATACCATGATTTCTCATTTTACCACTGTGTAATATTAATAGTAAGCATCCTATGTAGCATTTTCTCTTCAACTGTCAACAGTGAACATGACAAGTATTAGTTCATAAACGTATGTTGTATATTATCCAGTTCCAGTCACTTTAAATTAAATACGAACGTGCTGTTCCAGGGGCCAGTGTCATTCAAGGATGTGACTGTGGGCTTTACCCAGGAGGAATGGCTGCATCTGGATCCTGCTCAGAGGACCCTGTACAGGGATGTGATGCTGGAGAACTACAGCCACCTTGTCTCAGTGGGTAAGAATTCATTTTCTTTTTCGTTGCTAATATAGATGGTTTCTTTGTAGTGATTAATGATTTATAAGTTTGAAATTCAGGAGTCAAAGCTGATTGATCCCTTTTGGGTACTGTAAGAATATTTGTGTTCTTCTCTCTGTTGAAATATTCATTAGGCCTATTTTTGCACAGCTCTGATTTTTGTGCAGGCGCACCTTTGTCCTCCTTTAAAGGTCCTGAACCTCAGGCCACTTGGCCCAAATCCTGTGTCATTTCCCCTTCCCAGGGTATTGTGTTACCAAGCCAGAGGTTATCTTCATGCTGGAGCAAGGAGATGAGCCATGGATACTGGAAGAAGAGTCCCCATGCCACATTCACCCAGGTGAGTTAGTGAGTACATAGCGAGGGAGAAATAGATCCTAAGGAGTTAGTTCAGATGTTAGCATCTTTGAACATTTTCAAAACCTTTTTTTAGAGTTACCAGAACTTTGGAAGTGACTGAGAATAATTGGCTTGTATGCTTGAGATATATATATTACATTTGAAATAATAACTAGATGCTCTTTTTTTCTTCCAAAAACCCAATCTTTGCCTGTCTCATTTTAGATACTTGATTATTCTTTGTGTATCAATTTTAGCTGTTTTCTTTTAATCATATATTACTGTGATTGTTAAGGTTGTGTGTCAACTTGTCTGGGAAATGATTCTCAGTGATTTGACAGTTACGATGTAGTTTGGCAGTCATATAATGATGTAATCACCTCTATGATGAGATCTGCTCTGAGTAGCCAGTAAGTTGAAAGGGAATTTCCTTGAGGATGTGGCCTGCATCCAATATAGGCGGACTTTCTGGCAAGGCTGGCAGGCTTTTGCTCACTCTGGATCGTGCAGCTGGCTCCTGTTCATCTGACCTCCGGTTCTTGGGACTTGAACTAGCAGCTTACCTGCCATCTTGCCTGCCAATCTTGGGATATGTCGGTCTCCGCAGCCTGTGAGTTAGATGCCTACTGTCTAACTTGTCTATCTAGGATTCACCAGCCCCTGCATCTACTTGAGTCAGGAGAAGCCTCCAGCCTGACTTGGGACTTTCCAGCCTCTACAACTGTGTGGTCTGTTTCTTTGATATAAATCTCTCTCTATATATATTTATACGCTTTACTGGTTTTGCTTCTCTAGAGAACCCAGCCTAAGATATTTGGTACTCAGAGAGGTTTCTAGAGAAGTAAAATTGTGAGGATAAGTTTTCTAAATTGATTCTCAAGTCTGGTTAGTCTTAAAGATGTTGATGACTCTGCTTCTAGTAGTAAAGAGGGTGCTGCTAATCCATGGCATGAGGTGGCAATAGAAATATGCAAAATATCACCAGCAATAGATCAAGTATTGGTGAGAGGTGAGGCTCTGGGTGACTGTGTGTTTGATACCTTTCTACAGTTTTGTCATAATGAGAAGTATAAGGAAGCTAGTTGGTTGGTCCTACTTTTGCTAGACAAAGTGCTAAAAGAAAGAGATGAGCTCAGGGCTTCAGAGTCAAAGCTCAAGCACCCCATAAACTACCTCAAAGTTTTACACTTGTGCCTTGAAAGAAAGCCTTACTTCTTGTAGCAGCAGAGCTAATATTGCCAAAAACCAAACCCAGAGTCTTATTGTAAGAGTGGCTGAATTAGAGTGCCAGCTGAATTCCCAAACTTGAGTGGTGCCTGAAGTTAAAGTGAGGGCATTGATTGGGAAGAAATGGGATCCTGAAACTTGGGATGGGTACATATGGGCGGATAATCAGGAAGTTGGGGACACTGAGCCCCTAAATTCTGTTGAATAACTCCTGCCAACAGAACCAGCCCTCTTACTCCCATCTGAAGAGATTACTCCATCTTTGTCTGCTAAGCCACCCTCCCCAGTAAAACCATTAACCTTCCACCCCCCTTAGATGAGATTAACCCAGCTGTGTCTGAAGAGCCTTTGTCTGAGTCATTGCCTGGTGCATTGCCTGAGGCAGATACCTTACAAGACATTGCTGAGTGTTCTCAAAACACATCCACACCACCCATTAAGGCTTCTAGACCTATAATTAGACTTAAGTCCCTGCAAGCTCCAAAAGGTGAAGTACAAAGTGTGACCCAGGAGGAGGTACGCTACACTGTAAAAGAACTACTTGACTTTTCTATGTACAAACAGAAAATTGTGGAATATGTGTAAGAATGGCTATTAAGGGTGTAGATAATGGTGCAAGGAACATAAAGATGGATCAGTCTGAGTTTATTGATACGGGCTCACTAAACACAGATTCTTCATTCTATATTTCAGCTTGAGAGGTTAGGAAAGAATCTAATATTTCATTTGGTTGGGTTGCTGAAGCATAGATTATGTGGTGGCCTAATCTAAATCAAGTTGAAGTAGCAGACCTGCCTTGGTATACTGTAGAAGAAAGTATCCAAAGGCTTAGGGAAATTGGCATGTTATAGTGGATTTATCAGGTTAGACCCACAGACCCACACACAGAGTGCCCAGAGGACACACCTTTTACCACAACTGTGAGGAACAAACTTGTGAAGGGACCCCCAGCATCTGTGAAGACGGCTGTGATTGCTATTTCATGTAAGTCAGATTTGACAGTGGGAACTGCTCTAACTGAATTAAGACCTTACTCCAATGAGGCTGATCGGACCCTGTGGTAGTAGGGGCCAAGTGGTGGCACTCAGTTGACACAGACAAGGTAGATGTGGTTACCATAATGGACAGTGGATGTCATAGGTCGAATTATGTCCCCCCCCCCCAAATGTTTATATCAATTTGGCTGGGGCCATGATTCCCAATATTTTGTGATTTTCCTGTATGTTGTAAGTCCTGCCTCTATGATGTTAATGAAGGAGGATGAGTGGCAGTTGTGTTAGTGAGGCAGGACTCAATCTGTAAGATTGGATCGTGTCTTGAGGCAATCTCTTGAGATATAAAAGAGAGAAGCGAGCAGAGAGACGGGGACCTCATACCACCACGAAGGCAGCACCAGGAGCAGAGTGCGTCCTTTATACCCAGGGTCCCTGTGCGGAGGAGCTCCTAGTCCAGGGTAAGATTGATGAGAAGGCTGACAGAGAGAGACAGCCTTCCCCTGGAGCTGATACCCTAAATTTGGACTTTTAGCCTACTTTACTGTGAGGAAATAAATTTCTGTATGTTAAAGCCGTCCACTTCTGATATTTCTGTTATAGCAGCACTAGATGACTAAGACAGTCGAGTCAAAGCAGTAATCAGAATAGTCTGACTCATATGGATTTATGGCGTTGGCTACTTAGTCATGGTGTTCTTAGGCATCAAATAGATAGGAAATCTAAATATTTACTTGATCTGTACAAGTGGAAGAATTCTAGGTCAAGCGAACAGCAGTCTAACTGGATTTACCAGAATTGACAGTCATGACCCCTCAATCAATTCCCAGACTTGAGCGAGTTTATAGACCCACAACCCCTTGAATGAAGGGGATGCTAGGTCTACTTGTGAAAGGACTCTGATACACTGCCAAAAACTTATACTGTTACTCTTTCTCCCAGCCTTCCCCAAAGCAGTCTACAGCCTTTTACTAGAGTGACTGTTCATTGGGGAAAAGGAAGTAGTCAGACTTTTTGGGGATGACTGGATACTGGCTCTGAACTGACACTAATTCCAGGAGACTTGGAATGTCACCGTGGTCTACCAGTCAGTGAGGTGATATGGAGGTCAGGTTATTAATGGAGTCTTAGCTCATGTCTGTCTCACAGTTGGTCCAGTGGTAATTTCCTGTAGTGATTTCCCCAGTTCCAGAATGCATAATTAGAACAGATATACTCAGTAACTGGTGGAACCCCCACATAGGATTCCTGACAAGTGGAGTAAGGGCTATTATGGTAGGAACAGCCAAATGGAAGCCATTAGAACTGTCCCTACCTAGAAAAATAGTAAACCAAAAGCAATACTGCATTCCTGGAGGGATTCCAGCGATTACTACCACCATCAAGGACTTGAGGAATGCAGGGGTGGTAATTCCTACCACATCCTAATTCAGCTCACCTATGTGGCCTGTGCAGAAACAGATGGCTCTTGGAGAATGACAGTGGATTATTGAAAACTTAATCAAGTGGTGACTTCAGTTGCAGCTGCTGTTGCAGATGTGGTTTCATTGCTTGAGCAAATTAATACATCTCCTGGTACCTGGTATGCTGCTATTGATCTGGCTAATGCCTTTTTCTCGATACCTGTTTCAAAGGGCCAACAGAAGTGGTTTGCCTTCAGCTGGCAAGGCCAGCAGTACACTGTCAATGTCCTACCTCAAGGCTATATCACCTCTCCAGCTCTCTGTCATAATTTAGTCCGCAGGGTACTTGATTGTCTTTGCCTTCCACAGGACGTCCCAATGGTCCATTACATTGATGACATTATGCTGATTAGGCCTAGTAAGGAAGAAGTGTCAATGGCTCTGGACTTATTGGTAAAACATTTACATGCTACAGGGTAGGAAATTAATCTGACAAAAATTCAGGTGCCTTCCACCTCCGTGAAAATTGTAGGGATCCAATGGTGTGGGTCATGTTGAGATACTCCATCTAAAGTGAAGGATAAGGTATTGCATCTGGCCCCTCCCACAACTAAAAAGGAGGCACAATGCCTAGCGGGCCTCTTTGGATTTTGGAGGCAACATATTGCTCATTTGGGTGTGCTACTCCAGCCTATTTATCAAGTGTCTCAAAAAGCTACTAGTTTTGAGTGGGGACCAGAACAAGAGAAGGCTCTACAACAGGTTCAGGCTGCTGTGCAACAGGGCTCTGCCTCCTGGACCATATGATGCAGCTGATCCAGTGGTGCTTGAAGTTTCAGTGGCAGATAGAAAAGCTATTTGGAGTTTTTGGCTGGCCCCTATTGGTGAATGACAGAGGAGACCCTTAGGATTTTGGAGCAAAGCCCTGCTATCCTCTGCAGATAACTACTTTCCTTTTGAGAAACAGCTTTTGGCTTGTTACTGGGCCTTGGTAGAGACTGAATACTTAACCATGGGCCACTTAGTCACCATGTGGCCTGAGATACCCATCATGAACTGGGTGTTGTCTGACCCACAGAGCCATAAAGTTGGATGTGCACAACAGCACTCCATCATTAAATGGAAGTCGTATATATGAGATCGGGGTTGAGCAGGACGTGAAGGGACAAGTAAGTTGCATGAGGAAGTGGCCCAGATGCCTGTGGTCTCCACTCCTGTCACATTACCTTCCATCTCCCAGTCTGCACCTATGGCCTCATGGGGAATTCCTTATGATCAGTTGACTGAGGAAGAGAAAACTCCTGCCTGGTTCACAGATGGTTCTACACGATATGTTGGCACCACTCAAAAGTGGACAGCGGCAGCACTACAACCCTTTTATGAGACCTTCCTGAAGGACAGTGGTGAAGGGAAATCTTCCCAAAGGACAGAACTTTGAGCAGTGCACCTGGTTGTTCACTTTGCTTGGAAGGAGAAATGGCTAGATGTGCGACTGTATATTGATTCTTACGCTGTAGCCAATGGTTTGGCTGGATGGTCAGGAACTTGGAAGGAACATGATTGGAAAAATGGAGAAAAAGAGGTATGAGGAAGAGGTATGCGGATAGACCTCTCTGAATGAGCCAAAGAAGTGAACGTATTTCTGTCTCAAGTGAATGCTCACCAAAGGGTGACCTCTGCAGAGGAGGATTTTAACAGTCAAGTCATTCGGACGATGCATTCTGTGGAAACCAGTCATCCTCTTTCCCTGGCCACTCCCATCATTGCCCAGTGGGCTCATGAACAAAGTGACTGGTGGCAGGGATGAAGATAATGCATAGGGTCAGCAACATGGACTTCCACTCACCAAGGCCAACTTGGCCCCAGCCACTGCTGAGTGCCCAATCTGCCAGCAACAGAGACCAACACTGAGTCCCCCATATGGTACCATTTCTCAAGGTGCTCAGCCAGCAACCTGGTGGCAGGTTGATTACATTGGACTGCTTCTGTCATTGAAAGGACAGTGTTTTGTTCTTACTGAAATAGACAATTACTCTGGATATGGATTTGCTTTCAATGCACGCAATGCTTCTGCCAAAACTACCATCCTTGGACTTACAGAATGCCTTATCTACCATCATGGTATCCAACACAGCATTGCCTTGGATCAAAGGACTAACATCACAGCAAATAAAGTACAGCAGTGGGCCCATGTTTGGAATTCACTGGTCTTACCATGTTCCCTATCATCCTGAAGCAGCTGGCTTGATAGAACAATGGAATGGCCTTCTAAAGACACAGTTATGTTGCCAGCTAGGTGTCAATACCTTGCAGGGTTGGGGCAATGTTCTCCAGGAGGCTGTATATGCTGTAAACCAGCATCCCATATACGGTACTGTTTCGCGCATAGCCACAATTCATGGGTCCAGGAATCAAGGTGGAAATGGGAGTGGACCACTCACTATTACCCCTAGTGACCTGTTCGCAACATTTTTGCTTCCTGCCCCACGACCTTATGCTGTACAGGTCTAGAGATCTTAGTTCAAAATGGAGGAATGCTTCCACCTGGAGACACAATCACTGATTCCATTGATCTGGAGGTTAAGAATGCCACCTGGCCACTTTGGTCTCCTTTTATTTTTTTATTGTGCTTTAAGTGAAAGTTTACAATTCAAGTTAGTTTCTGTTAGAAAAATTTATACACATTGTTATGTGACCCTAGTTGCTCTCCCTGTAATGTGACAGCACACCGTTCCTTTCCACCCCAAATATCTGGTGTCCATTCAACCAACTCCTGTCCCTTTCTGCCTTCTCATCTCACCTCCGTACAGGAGCTGCCATTTAGTCTCATGTATCTACTAGAGCTAATAAGCACACTCTTAATGAGTATCATTTTATGTCTTCTTATCTTTGTCTGAAGAGTTGGCTTCAGGAACAGTTTTAGTTTTGGGCAAACAGCGAGTCTGGGGTCCATGTCTTCTGGGGTCCCTCTAGTCTCAGACCATTAAGTCTGGTCTTTTTACTAGAATTTGAGTTCTACACCCTACTTTTCTCCTGCCTGTCAGGGACTCTATGTTGTGTTCCCTGTCAGGGCGTTCATTGGTGGTAGCCGGGAACCATCTAGTTCTTCTGGTCTCAGGCTGATGGAGTCTCTGGTTTATGTGGTCCTTTCTATCTCTTGGGCTCATATTTCCCTTGTGTCTTTGGTTTTCTTCATTCTCCTTTGCTCCAGGTGGATTGGGACCAATTGATGCATCTTAGATGGCTGCTCGCTAGCTTTTAAGACCCCAGACGCCACTCACCAAAGTGGGATGCAGAACATTTTGTTAATAAACTTTGTTATGCCAGTTGACCTGGATGTCCCCTGAAACCATGGTCCTCAGACTCCACCCCTGCTACTCTGTCCCTTGAAGTGTTTTGTTGTATGCAGGAACCTTCTTAGCTTTGGTTTAGTCCAGTTCTGCTGACTTCGCCTGTAGTGTATATTGTCCTTCCTTTCACCTAAGATAATTCTTGTCGACTATCTAGTTAGTGAATACCTCTCTCCCTCCCTCCCCACCCTCATAACCATCAAAGAACGTTTTCTTTTGTGTTTAAACCTTTTCTTGAGTTCTTATAATAGTGGTCTCAAACAATATTTGTCCTTTATTGACTAAGTTCATTCAGCATAGTGCCTTCCAGATTCTTCCATGTTATGTTTCACGGATTCTTTGTTGTTCTTTATCTTTGCGTAGTATTCCATTGTGTGAATATACCATAATTTGTTTATCCATTTATCCATTGATGGGCACCTAGGTTGTTTCCATTGTTTTGCTCCTGTAAACAGTGCTGCAGTGAACATGGGTATGCATATATCTATTCGTATGACGGCTCCTATTTCTCTAGGATATATTTCAAGGAGCGGGATTGCTGGATCGTGTAGTACTTCTATTTCTAGCTTTTTAAGGAAGTGCCAAGTCGATTTCCAAAGTGATTGTACCATTTTTCATTCCCACCAACGTGTATAAGTGTTCCAGTCTCTACTACCTCTCCAACATTTATTATTTTGTGTTTTTTGGATTATTGCTAGCCTTGTTGGGGTGAGATGGTATCTCATTGTGGTTTTGATTTGCATTTCTCTAATGGTTAATGATCGGGAGCATTTCCTCATGTATCTGTTAGCCACCTGAACGTCTTCTTTGGCAAACTGCCTGTTCATATCCTGTGTACATTTCTTAATTGGGCTATTTGTCTTTGTGTTGTTGAGGTCTTGCTGTATCTTCTAGATTTTAGAGATTAGACACTGATAGGGTTTGTCATAGCCAAAGTTTTTTTCCCAGTCTGTAGGTTGTCTTTTTACTCTTCTGGTGAAGTAGTTTGATGAGCTTAAGTGTTTGATTTTTAGGAGCTCCCAGTTATCTAGTTTCTCTTCCGGTGTTTGTGCATTGTTACTTATCGTTCCTATTGTGTTTTTGCCATGTATTAGGGCTCCTAACTGTACCTATTTTTCTTCCATAATCTTTATTGTTTTGGATTTTGTATTTAGATCTTTGATCCATTTTGAGTTAATTTTTGTGCATGCTGTGACATATGGGTCTTGTTTAATTTTTTTTGCAGATGGATATCCAGTTATGCCAGCACCATTTGTTAAAGAGATTGTCTTTTCACCATTTAATGGACTTTGGGCCCTTGTCAAATATCACCTGCTCATAAGTGGATGAATTTACCTCTGGATTCTCAATTCTGTTCCACTGCTCTATGTATCTGTTGTTGTACCAGTACCAGGCTGTTTTGACTACCGTGGTGGCATAACAGGTTCTAAAATCAGGTAGTGTGAGG
Organism: Trichechus manatus latirostris; assembly: GCF_000243295.1. Classification (NCBI taxonomy): domain Eukaryota; kingdom Metazoa; phylum Chordata; class Mammalia; order Sirenia; family Trichechidae; genus Trichechus; species Trichechus manatus. The sequence continues at coordinate 356,253 of NW_004444244.1, forward strand.
CCTCCCACTTTGTTCTTCTTTTTCAATAATGCTTTACTTATCTGGGGACTCTTCCCTTTCCATATGAAGTTGGTGATTTGTTTCTCCATCTCATTAAAAAGTTTTGTTGGAATTTGGATCGAGATTGCATTCTGGCTTTAGATTGCTTTGGCTAGAATTGACATTTTCACAATGTTGAGTCTTCCTATCCATGAGCAAGGTATGTTTTTCCACTTAGGTAGGTCTCTTTTGGTTTCTTGCAGTAGTGTCTTGTAGTTTTCATCGTATAGATGTTTTACGTCTCTGATTAGATTTATTCCTAAGTATTTTATCTTCTTGGGGGATATTGTAAATGGTATTGATTTGGTGATTTCCTCTTCGAGGTTCTCTTTGTTGGTGTAAAGGAATCCAACTGATCTTTGTATGTTTATCGTGTATCCTGAAACTTTGCTGAAATCTTCTATTAGTTCCAGTAGATTTCTTGTGGATTCTTTGGGGTTTTCTGTGTATAAGATCATATCATCTGCAAATAGAGATACTTTGACTTCTTCCCTACCAATTTGGATGCCGTTTCTTTCTTTTTCTAGCCTAGTTACTCTGGCTAGGACCTCCAGCACAATGTTGAATAAGAGTGGTGATAAAGGGCATCCTTGTCTGGTTCCCGTTCTCAGGGAGAATGCTTTCAAAGTCTCTCCATTTAGGATGATGTTGGCTGTTGGCTTTGTATAAATGCCCTTGATTATCTTGAGGAATTTTCCTTCTATTCCTATTTTGTTGAGAGTTTTTATCATGAATGGGTGTTGGACTTTGTCAAATGCCTTTTCTGCATCGATTGGTAAAATCATATGGTTCTTGTCTTTTGTTTTATTTATGTGATGGATTACATTGATTGTTTTTCTAATGTTGAACCATCCCTGCATACCTGATATAAATCCCACTTGATCATGGTGAATTATTTTTTTGATACGTTGTTGAATTCTGTTGCTAGAAATTTGTTGAGGATTTTTGTGTCAATGTTCATGAGGGATATTGGTCTGTAATTTTCTTTTTTTGTGGTGTCTTTACCTGATTTTGGTGTCAGGGTTATGCTGGCTTCATAAAATGAGTTTTGGAGTATTCCAACCTTTTCTATGCTTTGAAATACCTTTAGTAGTAGTGCCGTTAACTCTTCTCTGAAAGTTCGGTAGAATTCTCCAGTGAAGCCATCCGGGCCAGGGTTTTTTTTTTGGGAGTTTTTTAATTACCTTTTCAATATCTTCTTTTGTTATGGGTTTATTTAGTTGTTCTGCCTCTGTTTGTGTTAGCTTAGGTAGGTAGTGAGTTTCTAGAAATTTGTCCTTTTCCTCTAGGTTTTCAAATTTGTTAGAGTACAATTTTCCATAGTATTCTTTTATGATTCTTTTCATTTCTGTTGGGTCTGTTGTGATATCACCCATGTCATTTCTTATTCAGGTTATTTGCTTCCTCTCCTGTTTTTCTTTTGTCAGTTTGGCCATTGATTTATCGATTTTGCTGATGTTTTCCAAGAGCGAGCTTTTAGTCTTATTAACTCTTTCAGTTTTTCTTTTCTCTATTTCATTTAATTCCGCTCTAATTCTTATTATTTCCTTTCTTCTGGCACCCGAGGGCTTCTTTTGCTGCTTGCTTTCTGTTTGTTTGAGTTGTAGGTTTAGTATTTAGATTTTGACCCTTTCTTCTTTTTGGATGTGCGCATTTATTGCTATGAATTGACCTCTGAGCAGTGCTTTTGCTGCGTCCCAAAGGTTCTGGTAGGATGTGTTTTCATTCTCATTTGATGCTGTGAATTTCTTCATTCCATCCTTAATTTCTTCTGTAACTCAGTAGTTTTTGAGCAAGATGTTTTTCAGTTTCCATATGTTTGATTTTTTTCCCTTTTCCTGTTATTGATTTCTACTTTTATGGCTGTATCGTCAGAATGGATACTTTGTAGTAATTGAATGCTTCGGATTTAAGACTTCCTTTATGGCCTAATATGTGGTCTTTTTTGGAGAATGTTCCATGTGCGTTGGAAAAGAAAGCATACTTGGCTCCTGTTGGGTGGAGTGTTAGGTATGTCTGTGAGATTAAGTTGGTAGATTGTGACAGTAAGATCTTCAGTGTCTTTACTGAGCTTCTTTCTGGATGTTCTGTCCTTCACCGAAAGTGGTGTATTGACGTTTGCTACTGTTATTGTGGAGCTGTCTATGTCTCTTTTCAATGTTGTTAGAATTTTTTTAATGTATTTTGGAGACCTGTCATTGTGTACGTCAAGTATTTATTATGGGTATGTCCTCCTGGTGTATTGACCCTTTAATTATTATATAACGTCCTTCCTTATCTTTTGTGGTGGATTTTACTTTAAAGTCTATTTTGTCAGAGATTAATATTGTCCCTCCAGCTCTTTTTTGAGTGTTGTTTTTTGATGTGTTTTTTTCTGTCCTTTGAGTTTTAGTTTGTGTTTCTAAGTCTAAGATGTGTCTCTTGTAGGCAGCATACAAATGAATCATGTTTTTTAATCCATTCTGCCACTCTCTTTCTCTTTATTGGTGCCTTCAGTCCATTGACATTCATCATAATTATTGATGGGTATGAGTTTAGTGCTATCATTTTGATGTCTTTTGTGTGTGTGTGTTGTTCACAGTTTCTTTGTTCCTCTTAATTTTTTGTGCTAAGTCGTTTTTCTCTATGCATTTTCTTTTCATCTTTTTCATTTTTGGTTTTGTATTTGCTGAGTCTATATTTTTTTTTTTTGTTTTTTATTTTGATGTGTAGGATTGTTAGTTTCCTTTGTGGTTACCTTAATATTTACTTCTTTTTTTCTAAGTTTAAATCACTCTTTTATTTCTTTATATCATCTTGACTTCCTCTCCATATGAAAGATCTATGACTACATTTTTTAGTCCCCCTGTTTTGTTTTAATGTTGCCATCTTTTAAGTATTGATGTCTCTGTTTCCGAACTTACCATGTTTTAGCTTTGGTTTTTTTGACTTCCCTATCTGGGTTGGTATCTGGTTGCTCTGTCTTGTGTTCTAGTCTTGGGTTGTTATCTGATGTTATTGATTTTCTAGTGGGAGGACCCCCTTCAGTATTTCTTGTAGTATTGGTTTGGTTTTTGCAAATTCCTGAAACTTCGGTTTATTTGGAAATGCCCTAATTTCGCCATCATATTTGAGAGACAGTTTTGCTGGATGTATAATTCTTGGCTGGCAGTTTTTTGCCTTCAGGGCTTTATATATGTCATCCCATTGCCTTCTTGCCTGCATGGTTTCTGCTGAGTAGTCCAAGCTTATTCTTATTGACTCTCCTTTGTAGATGACTTTTTGGTTCTGCCAAGCCACTCTTAAAATTCTCTCTTTATCTTTGGTTTTAGCAAGTTTGATTATAATATGTCTTGGTGACTTTCTTTTGGGATCTACCTTATGTGGGGTTTGATGAGCATCTTGGCTAGATATCTTGTCATCTTTCACGATATCAGGGAAGTTTTCTGCCAGTAAATCTTCAACAACTCTTTTGGTATTTTCTGTTGTCCCCCCGATTCTGATACTCCAGTTATTTGTAGGTTATTCCTCTTGATAGAGTCCCACATAATTCTTAGGGTTTCTTCATTTTTTAAAATTTCTTTTATCTTATTTTTCCTCAAATAAGTTGGTGTCAAGTGTTTTAGCTTCAGTCTCACTAATTCTGACTTCCATTGCCTCAGTTCCCCTCCTGTGTCTCTCTATTGAGTTGTCTAATTCTGAAATTTTATTGTTAATCCTCTGGATTTCTGTTTGCTGTCTCTCTATGGATTCTTGCAGTCTGTGAAATTTGTCATTATGCTCTTCTCTAATCTTACATTCCTCTATTGCTTTGTCTGTACTAGGATTGTTCTGCATTTTGAATGATCTCTTTCCTGATCTCTTGAAGAGTTCTGTACATTAATCTTTTGTATTCTACCTCCGGTAATTCCAAGAAGTTCTTTTTCTCCAGAAAATTTCTTGATTCATTGTTTTGGGAGCTTGGTGAAGCCATCATGTTCTGCCTCTTTATGTGATTTGATACTGACTGTTGTCTCTGAGCCATCAGTAAGTTATTATATTTATTTTATGTTTACTTACTGTGTTCTAGCTTTCTTGTTTTGTTTTGATGTACTCAAACCGGCTTCTCCTGTGAGCTAGTTTGATTATTGGTTCTTTTGAAGCTCTAACGTCCTCTTACCAGGTGGTTAGATCTGTTACTAGGTATGTGAGCCCAGCAGTCCATTTATTTTCTTGTATGGATTCATCTCAGGTGACCAGGTAGTCACTAAGTGTGTGGTGTAGGGTCTCACCTACAGTCCTAGGCAGGCAGGGGTGATTGGTGTAGGCACAGGTATCTGTCTGCAGTAGGTGGTCACGTGCTAAGCAATGCAGGGGACTGACGGCTGCCCCTGAGTGTTTGGAAGGAAAGTGTGTCCTTTTTCCCTAGTGGGGGTAGGTGGGTGGGTGCAGCCAGTTTGTGCACCCCATGCTGTTGGTTGTAAGGACTGGGAGGCACCATTTATTCTTGGACCCCTGTCGTGAGTGGTTAGTTGGTGTGGGTGGAGCAGGTGAGGACCCTGCTTAGTGGGTAGGGGAGTGTCAAATGTCGTGAACCTGCCACTTTACCTTATAACTGATACAGTTGAAGTTAGGCTTCAGGTATATACTCTGTTGTACTGTGGTAATGAGGTACTGCGCTGTTGAAGTGGGCCCACACAGGCTTATGCCAGGGTGAAAGGCATTCAGACTCTGTGGACCTCTTATGCCTGTGCCTACACAAAGAAGCTGTGCTTACCTTGAGTTCCCAGCTTAGGCCAGCTGGCAGATTATTTTTTCCTGTTTATTCCCTCATCAAGGCGGGGAGAATGGCTCAGGATGCATGTTGGTCCTACTTCAGCCCAGGGGATCTGGCAATTGGTGAAGCCAGCCTGCGACCTGGTGCAGAGCAGGGAGGGGACAGGTAAATGGGAGAGTGGTTTTTCCCAAAGGAGGTGTTTTTTACTCTGCATTGTAGGTCAGACACATGTACTTATCTTTTGTTGATTGATTGCCGCTTTTCACTGGTTCTGGAGGCCCGAGTAGACTCTTTGCCGCTTTGTCTCTCGGGATGTGGAAAACTCCTCCCAAGCACCACTGGTTGCCTCACCATGCACACCAGCCAATCCAGCCTGAAAAGTGCTGGCTCTCTCCGGGTTAGGCCTGGCAACTCCTTCCTGCTTCTAAACTGTTTCTCCCTCCCCCTGCCACTCAGTCTGATCCTCAACTTTGCCTTTGATGTTTAATGCTCCTAGATTGTCATATATAATCGACTCACTTGTTTCTTCATGTCTTTATTGTAAGAGGGACCAGAGGAAGCGTCTGACTACTCTGCCATCTTGGCCCCACCTCCCCACCTTGGTCTCCTTATGCCTCTGGATCAACAGGCAGAGAAAAGAGTTACCATATTGGCAGATGTGATTGATTTTGATTACCAAGAGGAAATTGGATTGATATTATATAATGAGATAAAGAAGAGTATGTCTGGAATGCAGTAGATCCCTTAGGACGTCTCTCAGTGCTAACATGCCCTGTGATTAAAGTCAGTGAAAAACTACAGCAACCCAATTCCAACATGACTACTAATGGCCCAGACCATTCAGGAATGAAAGTTTGAGTCATCCCACCAGTCAAAGAACTACAACCAGCTGAGATGCTTGCTGAGGGCAAAGGGAATATGGAATGAGTGGTGGAAGAAGGTAGTTTTAAATACCAGTTACGAGCACATGACCAGTTGCTGAAATGAGGTCTGTAATTGTTAAGAGTATTTTTGCCTTGTATGTGTGCATCAGATATTTTTGTTTTCTTCTGTTATAAAATATAAGATGTAAACAGGGCTAGTAGTATTCGGTTGTATGTGTGTTCCTTATATCATGTTAGGCATAAGTACATCTTTATAATTTTCTTTATTCAGAGCCTGTGCATGGTTTAAGGAGATATGTACAGGTGCCAAGTTGACAAGGGGTGGACTCTGATCGTTAAAGTTGTATGTCAACTTGGGTGGGCCATGATTCTCAGTGGTTTGGCAGTTATGATGTAGTTTGGTAGTTATATGATAATGTGAACACCTTCATGATGAGATTTGATGTAATGGATAACCTCCATGATGGGATCTGCTGTGAGTAGCCAGTCAGTTGAAAGGGCATTTCCTTGGGGGTGTGGCCTGCATCAAATATAAGTGGACTTTCTGTCAGAGCTTGCAGGCTTTTGGTTGCTCCGGATACTGCAGATGGCTGCTGTTCATCTGACCTCCGGTTTTGGGATTTGAGCTAGCAACTTACCTGCTGTCTGACCTGCCAGTCTTGGGTTCATCAGCCCCTATGGCTACATGAATCCAGTAGCCTCCAGTCAGACCCGTGAACTTCTGATGTTCCGATCTCTACAACCATGTGAGCCATTTCCTTGATACAAATCTCTGTATACATTTATATGCTTTACTGCTTTTACTTCTCTAGAGAACCCAGCCAAAGACAATTATGTATTCATTCAACAAATGTTAATTTAGCACCTATTATATGCCAGTTTGGAGTCCCTGGGTGGTACAAATGATTAACATGCTTGGCTGTTAACCAAATAGTTGGCTGTTCCAGTCTACCCAGAGGAGCCTTGGAAGGAAGGTCTGAAAATCTGCTTCCAAAAAGTTAGCCATTGAAAACCCTATGGAGCACAGTTCTACTCTGACACACATGGGGTTGCCATGAGTTGGAAATGACTCTATGGCAACCAGTTTTTGGTTTTATATGCCAGTGATGTCTATCTGCTGGGGATAGAGCTCCTATCAATATAATGACTCTGTCATCTTGGAGCCTGCGTTCTAATGATAGAAGAAAATGAGACGTGGTGTGCTGTTTATTAAAGTGTGATTCAGAGAGGGCCTCTTTGAGATCAGTATTGTAATGAACACAGATTTGAATGAAGTAAGGCAGTGGGTTCTGAATATTCCAACCAGATGGTATACCCTGTGCTGTGAACCTGACGCTAGATTACTGTGTGCAGGAACAGTGATGAGCCAGGCTGGAAAGAGGTTAATGAGTTATGGAAAACACATAAGAGATGTTGTCAGAAGTAGCTGGTGCTAGGTTTGGCCTTACCACCATACACACAATAATTTTATTCTAATTGAGAAGCAACGCTTGAAAGGTTTTGCGCAAAGGAACACATGCTCTGATTCATGTATATCTCTGGCTGCTGCGCAGTGGAAATGCTGGCAGAGCGGTGGAGAAGGAGGTCAAGAGCAAAATCAGGGAGGTCAGTTAGCAGTAGTCAACATGAAGGATAGAGGTGACTTATACTAGCTTGGATATTGTGAAAGTCAGGTGATGTTTGGACTTTTGATATAATTTGAAGTTGTGTCCAAAACAGGATTTGCTATTGGATTGGATTGTGAATACTAGACAAAGAGAATAATCAAGGATGACCTCAAAGATTTTACCCCGCGGCACGGGATATATGGTGATACCGTTAACTAAGATGTGGAAAAATGGGGAGAAGCAGTTTTGGCAGAAATAAGTAAAAATATAAGTAAATCTAAGCAAATATTGTCTGTATAAAATAGAAGTAACGTTTGTTTTCTTGGTTTAAAAAGGACAAAAATAAAATATTGAAAAATGGTAGCATGTAAGTCAGTTACCAGTTGATCAGAATTGTGTTCTAAAATTCTTTTATTGTTTAGAAGAAATTCTTTTGTGTTAAATATGAATGGTAAAATTTAATGGGTAAAAGTGTATAACTTCCAAACTCTTAAAGGGGAGAAAATGAGGGGAAAACCACCCCCAAAACAATTACCAAATATATCAGATTGAGTTAGACCAAAAAAGGAAAATGAAAGAGAGGGGGAAAATAAGTAACAATTTGAACAAGTGGAAAGTATAAGTTAAACAAAGGAGACCAATCCAGATATTTTAGTAATTACAATACATTCAAAGTGACTAAATGCTCTTCTTAAAAGATTACTGTCAAAGTGCATTTTAGAAAGTCTAGCTGTGTGGGGTTTGAAAATCACACATGAAATGGAACATGAAACTTTGGAATGTAAAAGGAGTAATGATGTACAGTCAAATACTGAACAAAATAGATTCTCAGTATACCATCAGGGTCCCAGTGGCCCTAAATTTAGTTAAAAATTTTTTATTATTTCTTTATTGTTGGAAAGTGTATGTAACACAGCGTTTGCCAATTCAACATTTTTCAGGTGTACAACTTAGTGATATCATTTACATTATGTTGTACAACTGTCTCCCTTAATGGATGCCAGATCTCCCATCACCATAAACAGAAACTGACTGCTTCCCAAACAGTGGCTGTCTCTCTATCCCTCTCTCCCGCTCCTGGTAACCACTGATAAACTTTGGTCTCTACATTTGCCTATTGTTATTTCATATAAGTGATGTCATACAGTATTTGTCCTTTGTCATTTACTTATTTCACTCAGCAAAATGTTTTTAAGGTTCATCCATGTTATAGCATGTATCATGACTTCAGTTCTCTTTATGGTTGAATAGTATTCCATTGTATGTATATACTATATTTTTGTTTATCTATTAGTCTATTAATGGACATTTAGGTTTTTTCCACCTTTTGGCTGTTATGAACAGTGCTGCAGTGAACATTGATGTGCATGTTTCTGTGTGGATGCTTTCAAGTCCTTTGAGTATATCCCTAGCAGTGAAATTGCTGAGTCATATTTTGGAGCCCTGGTGGCACAGTGGTTAAGAGCTTAGCTGCTGACCAGCAGGTCAGCAGTTTGAATCCACCGCTGCTCCTTGGAAACCCTATGAGGAAGTTCTTTGTCCTGTAAGGTCACTGTGAGTTAGGATCGACTCAGTGGCAATGGGAATGATCAAATTTAGTTTTTGAGTTTCTTTTTGAAGTGGTTCTAACTAGTTGTAAGGACTGATATTTCATTTTTTTTTTTACAATTATAAGCTATAAGAAATTTGAATGATTAAAAAGAAAATTCACTTACATTTTTTATTCTGTCTTGCAATTACCATATGGGTCAATGGGTCCTATTTATAAATCTAAGAAACAGGATTGTAGTGATCTTATTTTTCCTAATTTTGAAGCATTTTGCTATTTTATCACCAAAATAGCTATTTTTGTCATTAAACCAGAAGAGTTTAATGCACATGGGAAATTGATCCTTTATACAAAGCACCCTAGCAATTATCTAAACATTACTCATTGATTATTTCCAACTATGTTAAATAGACTAAAATGGTAAGAAAATAGAAGCCTCATGGAATTACTTGGAAAGATAATGCAGTAGTGAAATAAATCATCACTATACTTTTACTTTTCAATTTACTGAGTTGCCCAAGTTAATGCATCAACTATGATGAAGGTGTAAAATAAGTCTGGAGACACCATCTTTGTAGTTTCTTTATTTCTGTTTAGCTCTAATTGAACATAGTTGAGAATTTAGAATTTTTAATTTTTATTGTTAATAGCAAATAGCAGAAATTGACAGGAGGAAGAGTTTTCATAGTTAATAGACAAATCAGAAGATGAATTCAAAGAGAGAAGGTAAAATACTCTAGATACTAATGATGATGGTGCAATTGATTGTGGAAGTGAAATCTCAGACTATTGAGTTTTAAATGAGGATATTCTAGATGAGTAAAGCTGTGTATCTGATCCTGTTACAAGAACAGGCTGAATGTGTACTTCCTTTGGATGTTAGTATTCCTTATGAATTCCAGCTGTAATGTAAATATAGCCCAACCAATAGAATTTTCCTTTGCACATGTGGAACTTAATGCTTTCTGAAATTTAATACGGTAGTAGTGTATAGAAAGAAAAGAGAAGGATGAAATTGGAAGCATGTACATTAGTGAGTGTCATGGTTTGAATTGTGTCCCCCCAAAAATGTGTGTATCAATTTGGCTAGGCCATGATTCCTGGTACTGTGTGATATTCCTATATGTTGTAAACCTGCCTCTATGATGTTAATGAGGGAGGATGGGTGGCAGTTGTGTTAGTAAGGCAGGACCTGATCTACAAGACTGGATTGTTTCCTGAGACAATCTCTTGAGATATAAAAGACAGAAGTGAGCAGTGAGACAGGGGGACCTCATACCATCAAGAAAGCAGTGCGCATCCTTTGGACCAGGGTCTCTGCGCCAAGAAGCTCCTAGTCTGGGGGAACATCGATGAGAAGGCTGACGGAGAGAAAAAGCCTTCCCCTGGAGGTGACACCCTGAATTTGGACTTTTAGCCTACTTTGACTGTGAGGAAATAGACTTCTCTTTGTTAAAACCATCCACTTGTGGTATTTCTGTTATGGCAGCACTAGATAACTAAGACAGTGAGGCTCTTGCTTCAGGAGATAAACCCTGATATATTTGTTCGAAATCTAAATGTTTGTTTGGTATCTGTCCTTACCATAATTATTTACTGTTTTTCTTGTGATTCTACTTACTACTTTCTGGACTGATCTTATTCTCTGTAAGGTTCCCTACCCCAGAATCAAAGAGTCATCCAAATGTCATTTACTTATTTATTGTTATTTCAAATTCTCTGTTTTTGAACATCACATTTACAAAATTCCTAATTATTGTGTTTTGTTGCCAGATTCCTGTCATTTTGTGCTACTGCAAGTTAGTTGTTTTTCCAAACCTTGAAGAGCAAGGAAGTATACCCTTTTGATTACTTCCACACGAAGAGACTGGACTATAATAAGACATTTGAATATATCTCTTTTTCATAGGAAATATGTTAACACTTATAAATTACGGTAAATTATTCTCATTTCTAGACTTCCACATACTTGATGACCAGATGGAGAAGAGCCAGGAAAACCAAGACCAGCATTTGTGCAAAATTGATTTCATCAACAACAAAACCCTAACTAAGGGCAGAAATAGTACATTAGGAAAAACATTTTGTCTGAACACAAACCCTGTTCCATCAAGAAAAATACCTGGTAAATATGATTTGTATGGAATGAGTTTGAATTATACTTCAGATTTAATTATTAATAGTAGAAACTCTTTTGTAAAGAAATCTGAAGCGTTTAATACACACGGGAAATTGCTTCTCTGTACAAATCACAGAAATCCTCATTCCAGAGAGAACTCTTTTGAATATGATTGGAATAGGAAAGCCATTAGGCAAAATGAGGACCTTTTACAACCTCAGGATATTCAATCTTTCAAACAACTTTTTGGTTATAATGAATGCGGGAAAACCTTCCATGAGGAGGCAGCCTTCATTAGCCATAACAGAGCATGCTTATGGGAGAAGCACTGTCAATATAATGAACCTGTGAAAAACTTTTCTGATAGACCAACATTCATTGTTCATCAGAGAACTCACACAAGGGAGAATCAGTATGAATTTAATGACTGTGGGAGGAGGTCTGTTGATGAGAAGTCAACTCTAATTAAACACCATGAAGTTCTCATGGGGGAGAAGCACTGTGAGTGTAACCAGAGTGAGAATAGTTTCCACAAAAAGACACTCCCCACTCACACTCAGAGAACTTATAAAGGAGAGAGAATCTTTGCCTGTAATGAAAATCGGGACGTATTCTGCAAAAAGCCAAACTTTACTCAGCATCAGCAAACACATAAAGGAAAAAAATCCTGTCAAATTAATCAATATGCTCACGCTTTTCGCCAGAAGCCAAATCATCCTACATATCAGAATACGGATGTAAGAGAAAAATTTTATCAGTGTAGTGAATGTGGAAAAACCCTTGGCCATAAATCCTCTTTCATCCTACATCAGAGAATACACAGAGGGGAGAAGCCCTATGAATGCACTGAATGTGGAAAAACTTTTGGATATAGGTCAGGCCTTGCAGTACATCAGAGAATACACACAGGGGAGAAGCCCTTTGAATGTAATGAATGTGGAAAAAATTTCTGTGAGAAGTCAAATCTCCGTGTACATCAGAGAACTCACACAGGGGAGAAACCCTATGAATGTAATGAATGTCAGAAAGCTTTCAGTGATAGGTCAGCTCTCACAGTACATCAGAGAGTACATACTGGGGAGAAACCTTATGAATGTAAAGAATGTGGGAAACACTTCTCCCAGAAGCCTAACTTCATTAATCATCAGAGAACTCACACAGGAGAGAAGCCCTATGAATGTAATGAATGTGGAAAATCTTTCTCTGTGAAGTCAAAACTTAGAGAACATCAGAGGACACACACAGGAGAGAAACCTCATAAATGTAATGAATGTGGGAAAACTTTCTACCACAAGTCATCCCTCACAGTACATCACAGAACCCACACAGGGGAGAAACCCTATGAATGTGATGAATGTGGGAAAACCTTCTACCAGAAGTCATCCCTCACAGCACATCAGAGAATACACATTAGGGAGAAACACTATGAGTATAATGAAACCTTTCACCAGAATCCTGACTTAATCAGAGAAACAACACTGAGAAGAAACACTTGTCAACATCCTGAAGGCTCAGAAACCTTCACGCTCTTGTCAGACTAATTGCTTAGCAGAAGAAACCCAGTGGGAGGAGGGAGGAGAGGAATCTAATAAATGAGAAAACTCTTTTGCCCAGAAGTGACATTTCATTGAACAACAAATAATTAATATTTAGGAAACCTTATTAATATTTTGAACATGTTACAGCATCAGTAAAAAGTTTAAACTACATCCTGTATCAGTGAGTTTGTACTGGATGTAACTATATCATTTTAGGATTTGTGAATTAAAATTTTTCCCTTACAATATACTAGAATTCTTGTTTCAGATATGATATCATTTTTATTGAAAGTATTCAGTAATGGACATAGTATGAATAGGAATCTTTTTAAAAAAACTAATGAGTTGAATAATTCCTGATATTACACAAAAATATGAAGAGTCCCTTTTGCAGGGTATGTATGAGTGTGCTATATATGAGAAATTTTGCATGTTAAGTTTGCTTATTGGAACTCAGCATTAGAATAGGAAATATACATGTTTGCTTAATAAGTATGACATGCATACAGTTTCTCACAATATCTGGGTATATTTTGCTTTAGTTGAAATTTTTATTGAGATAATTGTAGATTGTGAGATGTAAGAAATAATTCAGAGTGATCCTGTGTACCCTTTACCCAGTTTTCTCTAATAGTAACATCATCCAAAACTAGTATACGATATCACAAACTAAGAGAATAACATTGATAGAATGCATTGATAACGTTCACATTTTCCCAATTTTACTTATACTCATTTATGTGTATTCGGTTCTGTACAGTCTTATCACATGTGTAGGACTGTGTATCCACCACCATAGTCCAGATACAGAACATTTCCAGTACCAGAGGATTCTGTGTGTTTTCCTTTTATAACCACACCCACCTCCCTCCTGCATTCTCCTCATCTGTCTCTAACTCCTGGCAACTAGTAATGTGTTTTATGTTTCTAAAGTTTTGTTGTTTAATAAATGTTACATGAATGGAATCATACAGCGTGTAATCTTTGTTTAAATTATTTTTTATTGTGGTGAAAATAGACACAACGCATACACCATCACAGCAATTTCTACACATACAGTTCAGTGACAGTGATTACACTCTTCAAGTTGTGCATCCATTCTCCCCATCCTTTTCCAACCATTAAAATAATCTCAGTGTCCCCTACGCAAAAACTCTCCCTTTCTTCCATCCTCCCTCTCCTGGTAACCACTAATAATCTTTGATTTCTATATATTTGCTTATTTCATAAAAGTGAGATCATACAGTATTTGTCCTTTTGTGACTGACTTATTTCGCTCAGCATAATGTGTTCAGGGTTTATTCATGTTGTGGCATGCATTAGAACTTCATTTCTCTTTACGGCTGTATAATATTCCATTGTATGTATAAATCACATTTTTATCCATCTGTTGATGCACACTTTAGTTGTTTCCACCTTTTGGCTTTTGTGAAAAGTGCTGCAGTGAACATTGGTGTACTGGTTTCTGTTTTCATTATTTCACTTCTTCTGGGTATATACCTAGGACTGGGATTGCTGGATCAAATAATTCTATGTTCAGCTTTTTTGAGGAACTGCCAAACTATTTTCCACCATGGCTACACCATTTAACATTCCCACCAGCAATGGATGAGGCTTCCAGTTTCTCCACAACCTTGCCAACACTTGTTTTCTGTTCATTTTATCATTGCCATTTCAATAGGGGTGAGACGGTGTATCATTGTAGTTATGATTTGCATCTCTGTAATGGCTAATGACATTGAGCATCTTTTCATGTGCTCGTTGGCCATTTGAATATCCTCTGGTGAGATGTATGTTCAAGTGACTTGCCTGTTTTTTGATTGGGTTGTTTGTCTTTTGGTTGTTAAGTTGTAGAAGTTTTTAAAAAATATATGTATTTTGGATATTATATCCTTATCAGATATCTGGTTCCCAAAATTTTTCTCCCAACCTGTAAATTGTTTTTTTACTTTTTTGATAAAGTCCTTTGATAAGCAAAAGTATTTAATTTTTCTGAGGTCCCATTTATCTATTTTATCTCTTGTTCTTTGTACTTTTGTTGGCATATCTGAAAATATACAGAGAGCTTTTAAAACTCAACAATAAGAAAAACAGTCCAATTTAAAAGTGGGCAAAAGATCTGAGCAGAAGACATAAGCATATGAGCAAAAAAGTGGGCAAATAAGCCTATGAAAAGATGCTCACCATCATATGTCATTAGGGAATTACACATTGAAGCAACAATGAGATACTACTACACACCTAGTAGAATGGCTAAAATCCAAGGTACTGACGAGCAAATGCCGGTGAGGATGTGGAGCAGCAGTCACTCTCATTCATTGCTGGTGGGGTTGCAAATATGATACAGACTCTTTGGAAGAAAGTTGGACAGTTTCTTACAAAGGTAAACAGTCTTATTATATGATCCAGCAATTGCTCCCTAGAGTTGTAAGCATGTCCATACAAAAACCTGTAAAGGAATGTTTATAGCTACTCCATTCATAATTGCCATAAATCGGAAGCAACCAAGATGTCCTTGAATTGGTGAATGAATAAACAAACTGGTGTATTCATATAATGAAATATTTTTAAGCAATAAAAAGAAATGAACTATCAAGTCATGAAAAAACATGGAGGAACTTTAAATACATATTGCTAAATTGAAGGCAATCTGAAAAGGCTACATACTGTGATTCCAACTATATGACAATCTGGAAAAGGCACGGCTATAGAGACAGTAAAAACATCAGTGGTTGCCAGAGGTTTGGGGGTGAGGGCAGAAGGGGGAAGATGGAATAGGCGGAGCATAGAGCATTTTAAGGGCAGCAAAACTATTCTGTATGGTACTGTAATAGCAAACATATGAAATCATGCATTTGTTAAAACCAATAGGACTGTAGAACATGAAGCGTGAACCCTAATGTAAAAATGAAATTATTGAATAATAATGTATCAATATTGGTTCATCAGTTGTAACAAATGAACCACACCAATGCAAGATGTTAATAATAGGAGAAAATGGTAAAGGAAAGAGTTCTCTGTACTTTCTGCTCAGTTTTTCTGTAAAGCTAAAACTAAAAAATAAGGTCTTGTAATTAAAAAAAAAAGTAGTTGACTATTTAAAACAAGTGTAAGCCAACTACAGCCTGCTTGGCCAGTGTGGCTTGTGGTTGTCTTCTGTACGGCCCGTGAGCTAAGAATGGTTTTTACAGTTTTAAAGGCTTGTAAAAAAAAAAAAAGAATATGTAACAGAAACCACATTTGGCCCACAAAGCTTAAAGTATTTACTATCTGACTTTTTATAGGAAATGTTTGCAAAATCCCTTGTTTAAAGTAGAAGTAACAATGTATATGGGATTTATGGAACCCTGGTGGCGTAGTGGTTAAGAGCTCGGCTGCTAACCAAAAGGTCGTCATTCAAATCCACTAGCTGCTCCTTGGAAACCCTATGTGGCAGTTCTACTCTGTCCTGTAGGATCGCTATGAGTTGGAATTGTCTTGATGGCAACGGGTTTGGGTTTTGGTTATGGGACTTACGGGGCCCTGGTGGTGCAGTGGTTAAGAGTTTGGCTGCTAACAAAAAGGTCAGCAGTTGGAATCTACCAGTCTCTCCTTGGAGACCCTATGGGGCAGTTCTGCTCTGTCCTGTAGGGTCACTATGAGTTGGAATCAACTTTATGGCAACGGGTATGGGATTTATGATGTCTATAAGGAAAATATTTGACTACAAAATTATTAATAGGTCAAGCCTAATTTAAAGAAAACAACCGTCACCAGTAGCATTTATTGTATTTTACACAAAATAAAAAATGGTACTGGATTTTTGCAGTTAGCCTTCTCACTTATATATGGGGACTCGCTTAATGGTGAGTATAGTAGGCAGCCTCAGTGATGGCCCCCAATGATCCCCACCTCCTGGTGTTCATGTCTGTTATGGATTGAATTGTGTCCCCCCCAAGATATGTGTTGGAATCCTAATCCCTATACCTGTGAATGTAATCCTGTTTGGGAATAGGGATTTCACTGTTAATAAGGCCATATCAGTGTGGGGTATGTCACAAACCTAATCATTTGTGAGTTGTAAGGAGTAGCAATGACACAGACAAGGAAGCACAAATGGGAAAATAGATGGCCTCATGAAGATCACCAAGAAACTGAGAACTCAGAGGCAACAAGCTGAAACAATCTTTCCCGAGATCCAGCAGAGAGAGTCTTCCCCTATAGCCGGTGCCCTGAATTCAGACGCTAGCCCATGAAACTGTGAGAAAATAAATTTCTGTTCTTATAAAGCCACCCACTTGTGGTATTTGTGTTACAGCATCTCTAGAAAACTCAGACAATGCCGTTGTGTAATTCCCTCTCCATTGTGGGCTGCACTTAGTGACTCCTTCGAATGAATAGGGTACAGTGGAAGTGATGGGGTGTCACTCACAAGATTAGGTTACAAAACAACTGTGGGTTTTCTCCCCTCCTTTTCTCTCTCTCTGATCACTCTCACAGCGGGACGCAATGTGCCATGTTGTGACCAGCCCTATGGAGAGGGCACATGTTACAGTGAGGGCTGAGGCCCTTAGTCCGATAGCCTGCAAGGAATTTGAAGGCTGCCAGCAACCACACGAGTGACGAGTGAGCTTAGAAACATGCTTTAACTCCGGTACAGTTTTGAGATGATTGCAGCTCCTACACCCACAGGAGAGACAGAGGCACCCAGTTAAACTGCCTGTATTTCTGACCCACAGAAACTGTAAGGTAATAAACGATTGTTGTTTTAAGCTGTTACGTTTTGGGATAATTTGTTACACGACAATAGATAACTAATACACTGAGCCATTTCTGGGACAAGTGTCCCCTCCTCTGTTTCCTGAAGAGTGTGTAAGGTTGATGGTGTTTCTTTGTTTAATGTTCAGTGATTTCACTGGCGAAACCATGTGAACTGGAATATTCTTTGTGAAAATGTGTTTGGTAAAGAGTATAATTTCAGTAGTAGATATAGGGCTATCCTTCAATTTTGGTAAGTTTTCTTTCTCAAGAAATTTGTCTATCTCCTCTAGTTGAGGATTTTATTGGCATAAAGTTACCATAATCTGTTTTTATTCTTTTATTGTCTAAAACCTGTGCTAATATTCCTTCTTTCTTTCCTAATATCAAAATTTGTGAGTTCTCACTCTTCTTTTCCTAATAAATTTTGTTGGAGGTTTATCAATTTTATTAATCTTTTCAATGAGCCATCTTTGGGTTTTGTTAATTTTCTCTATTTGTTTTCCCTTGCATGATTTCTACTGTTACCTTTATTATTTTGTTTGTTCTACTTTCTTTGGAAGGAGCCCTCGTGGTGCAATGGTTAAGCCCTCGGCTGCTAACCGAAAGGTTAGCAGTTTGAACCTACCCAGCACTCTGGTGATCTGCTACTGTAAAAATCACAGCCAAGAAAACCCAGTGGGGCAGTTCTACTCTGTCACATGGGGTCACCATGAGTCAGAATCGAGTCAATGGCATCCAACAACAACACTTTCTTTTTTTTTTTTCCCAAAATTAACATTTTTATTAAATCAAGTTAAAAAATGTTCACTTTAGAAAAGTCAACAAGGGTTTTAACAAAACCAAAATATATCTTTTTATACAATATATGTATATATTGGCAGCAAACTACTTTTGAGATTTTATGTTCTTTCAGTTATTTTAAGGAAAGCATATACAGTGTATATTAGTATGGAATGTCAGCTAATCCACTTTTCATCCTTTATTCTGTGATTTGGGGCTTCTAGTACAAGATACTTTATGATTCTCATTAATGAATATTAAGAACAAACCGAGTTTTGACTAAAAAGTAATGAAACAGAGTGGCTGGTAGAATCTGTTTTACTACTTCCTAGTCAAACATTATCTTTGAGAATAACAAATGAGCACCAAATAAACAAGTGTGTGTGTGTGCGTGTGTGTGTGTGTGTGTGTGTGTATAAACTCAATTTTTAAGGTGTAACAGCAGCCAACTAGACCACTTAGCATTTGACTTATTTTCTTAAATTTGGTGATACACAAAATTTTAATCAAATCAGATAAACACTTCAATCCTATTTTGTCCATTTCTTAAATCCTTAATAGAAACTGTATGTAATCTTATAAACTGTATATATATATAATGTGCAGCTCTTTAGCTTCGAATTTCCAAACAGAAACGAAGCCAAACCTCTCATTTAGATAAATATTCAGAATATAATATCACCAACTGAAAATTTCTAATAAGTTTTATCTTAGCTAATCAGAAATACTGGCTATTGAAAAATTCTGAGGCCAAAGAGATGTTATCCAGCTTACTTCACTTTGAGTTTACAAATTAGGCAGCCAAAAAAACAAGGTTGAAACTACCAACTGCTCACCAAGGAAATAAAATTTTCTCTTGATATTTCCTTCTAATACCGAAAAGAAAATACCTTTACAATGATTTTTCGCTTTTTAAAGAGTTAGATTATTAAAGAAATCTCACTAGCCTTCAAAAATACTAGAAGTTATATAAATACAATTTTCTTAAAGATGAATTCTTCAGCTAGAATCTGTATAAAAAAAGCTTACTTTGGATTGTTCCATTTAGTACTTCAAGTTTCCACTCTGCAACTCTGATAAACTGGCTCAGATTTGTTAGGTTTTTATCAATCACATCTTTAGAATTTGCAACTGTGCGTTACCTGTGTACAATAAAGTAAATGCAAGAAACTGCACCAAATTTCAAAAGCAACATAATGAAAAATTCAATATGAAACATAAAAAAATAAGGTACAACAGGGATTCCCTTTTCACCGTTACGTTAGTAAAATATAATCCTCTTTATGCTTTAAAATAGGCTAATGTCATGACTTTCATTTTTTAATTTATCAAGAGGATGAAGTTGTTAGATGTCCCATCTTTATTTTTTAATTAAAAAAACTAAAACAATAGACCGAATTACTTTTATTAATATATGCATCAAGTTATTGATTGAAATGGTGACTTCATGTAGTTTTCCCCTTAAAAATGGCTCTTGCAGGTACAAAGATGCAGAGACCTTTACAACCTTCAGATGTTTATTTGAAAAGATTCCTCAACAGCAGTTTGATATTGGGTTTCCTCGTCTAGCTGAAGATTCACAAATTCTCCATAATCAAACTGATGTCTTTGATTTAGATGACTAACAAAATTTCTAGTCATTTGGCTAGGATCTCCCCAAGGAAGAGACACACAAATAGGACACGTCACAGAACTATTTGAAATAGGTGATTACTGTTACAGTGATCCCGTAAATGCTGTCTGGTAAAATTTGATTCTTGACACAGTGGACACTTAAAGGTGGGATGCCCAGAAGAAGTTGTATTCTCTTGGTAAGTTTCTGTGTTATCAGATGTGGATGTTTCACTCCTATTACTGTTCCCTACCAAATCTGGAGAGATCTGAAAGTTTGGAATGATAGAAGAAACACCATATTCATCCTGATACTTCTTGCAAGATTTGTAATGATGTCTCTCATGTGATAGAATTTAATCTGTTTTGCACAGCATCTGCAGCTACCAGAAAACTTCCTCATGATATTTTCAAGGTCTAAAGCCTGTTCAGGGCATGCTCTCTCTCTTCTAGTCACATTTCCACGACAGAGGGGACAATGTATTCCACCTTCTCTCAATGCAGTCAGGAAACATTTTCCACAGAAAACGTGCTGACAGGCCGCGGTCCGCACAGGCGTTTTGAGCACCTCCTGACAGCGGCGGCAGTAGGAATCATCTTCGGTGTAGGACGTGGCCGCGGAGAGCTCCTCGGCCAAGGCGGGGGATGAGGGATCAAGGCGATGGCAGCAGTGGTGGACGTGGTGGTGGCGGGCCCAGGGCCAATTCCCTGGCTCTTCAGCAAGGCGGCGGCTCCTTCTCCCGCCCCGCGTCTCTGCCTGCAGCCTCCCTTTGCTCTGCCACCCACAACAACACTTTTCTTTGGATTCACATTGCTTTTTCCTCCCCTGGCTTCTTAATGTGGAAATTTAGGTCATTAATTCTTAAGCCTTTCTTCCCTTCTAATGTAAATATTTAGTGCTACGAATAGGCCTTCAGACACTGTTTTAGCTGCAATCTACAAATTTTGTTGTTTTATTTTTATCATTAAATTAGAAGTATTTCCTAATTATCTCATGAACTCTTCTTTGGTTTAGTTATTATATAGTATATTGTTTAATTTCCATATACTTATGGTATTTCTCGATATATTAATGTCATTGATACCCAGTTTAGTTAGGTTGTGGTCTGAGAACCTATTCTGTAAAATTGGAACATTTTGAAATTTATTACTACTTAATTTATTTGTTTTTTGTACTTCAGGTGAAGGCTTACAGAACAAATAGTTTCTCAAGAAACAGTAGTACACATATTATTTTATGACATTGGTTAATAACCCCACAACATACCAACACTCTCCCTTCTCGACCTTTTTTTTTTGGTGAAAATATACATAGCCAAAGATACACTGTTTCAAAACTTTCTACATGCACAGTTCATTGACATCGACGATGCTCTTCCAATTGAGCTGCTATTCTCACTTAAGATGAAGACTTACAGAACAAAATAGTTTCTCATTTAACAGTACACATGTTGCCCTATGACAATGGTTAACAACCTCACAACACATCAACACTATCCTTACTCAACCTTGGGTTCCCTATCACCAGCTT
>NW_004444244.1:384510-392691 GCF_000243295.1 Trichechus manatus latirostris
GAAAGGGGAAAGAATAGCAAAGTTCCCAGGGATCCCACCTATGCAGCTATGAGGTCTGGGAAAGTCGCTCTCTGGTGTTGCAGTACAGCCTGGCTAGAAGGCGTAGAGGTATACAATGCCAGGTATTCAGGGAACATAAAGAGAAGGAAGATATAGAGAGATGAGAAACTGAGCAATGAAGAAAGACAAAAAGGGAAAAAGAGGGAAAAGAAAACAAAACAAACTAAAAAAAATAAAAACAAAAAGAACAAGAAAGGCCCCCCAAAAAACAGAAAAAACAAAACCAACGAAAAAAGAAATGTCCTCAGGAATACCTCTGCACGTCTGTGCAAGCCGAGGGGGAAGTCTCCTTGCCACGCAGCACCACCTTGCCAGAAAGGGCTCCCAACTCAAGAAAAGGAAAAGAAAACAGACCAACAATTCAAAACGAACAAACGAACAAAAGCCCCGGGATCCCACCTGCGCGACAGCCCAGACCAGGAAGCAGCTCCACACTCGAACAGAGAAGCAAAGATGACGCACGGAGCCAGGTATTTAAGCGAAAGGAGGGGGAGGTGGTGAGAGGTAAGGCAGAAATCAAAAGAAGCAGAAAAAAAAGCAACACTAGCAGCCAACAAAGGGCACTCAGAGAGCAAGCTAGTGTGGGCTGGTGCTTCTCGGACAAGAGAATGTGTCCGCGGGAGGCAGAGGGGGCCAAGTGTGGGTGAAGAAGGGTAGGGAGTGGGAAAGGGTATATCACAAATTACCGGAGCTCTGCAGCCCCTCAGGAAGAAGCAAAGACGGCGCACAGAGCCAGGTATTTGAACGAAAGGAGCCAGAGGTGGTGAGAGGTAATGAAGAAATCAAAAGAAGCGGAAAAAAGCAACACCAGCAGCCAACAAATGGCACTCAGAGAGTTGGCCTGTTCAGGTGTGTGGAATCCAAGCAGCCGGTGTTCTCCGGTCAAGAGATTGTGGCCGTGGGAGGCAGAGGAGGTGGAGTCGGGGTGAAGAAGAGTGGGGGGTAGGAAAGCGTATAACGCAAATTACCGGTTCTTTTGTCTCCTGCTGGACGCTCCGCGAGGCTGCTTTCTCATACTCCCTGTTTGCTGGTCTCCGATAGGAGTCCAAGATGGTGGATCCACGCTGCGTTAGCTGGTAGGGGACTGCTGCATGAATCTCTCCTCACTCTCCGTTCTCTGTCAGTTTCTCACTCCATTTGGTGCTTGGCTGAGTTCTTTATCTCTTCATTTGATGTTTTAGGGTTTCAGGATTGTTGTATTCTTTGTTTGGCTTAGTTTTTCAGATCTTTGCTGTGGAGGGACAGCGTGGTGCTTCTGCCTAGAGCACCATTTTGCCGGAACTCGATACATATATTTTTGGGGGACACGATTCAATCCATGACAATGCCTAAATCATGAGCAATTCACTGATTTTCCACCTTCATGTTATTTAATAACATTTTGTTTCAGTTCCAAATCGACACTTCTCCTTTGCCTCTCGCTGCTGCTATCACTAGCATTGGTTTTGCTGCATTTGGGAGCCATGATGTACTTCAGAGTAATATTTTCAAAAGAAATTTAAACAGAGTGATAATGCTACAACACTTAGGAGACGTGTGATACACAAAATTGAACGCTGCTGCCTAGGAGTCGAAGCGTATTTTGTTATGCAGTAAACTTTTTATTAGTAAGTAGGGAAAGTTCATATCAAAATAATGATAGAAGTACAGTACAGAACATACACAAGCCAGTAACAAAGACGTTTATTATGACTATCAAGAGATATGTGTTATAGGTTATATATGTACTGTACCATTACACCCCCTCCTCACCCACATGGTTAGGTTCCAAAGACCAGGTCGCTATGCAAAAATCAGCATTATGCAAAAAGAGGATGACTACATCAGATCACAAAATGGAGAATGACTACATCATTACATAACTGCCAAACCACTGAGAATCATGGCCCAGCGAAGTTGACACATAACCTTAGCCATCACAGCCAGCATTACTCTCGCCTTGACAGCCAGACACACGTTAACGTGCAAAATAGTCAGATACTAGATTTTTTACTATTGTTGTAAATGTAAAGTGTCGAATAATGAGATAGTCGGTAAGTGAGGAGTAAGTGTATATGCCTGGCAGCACAATCACTTTGTATACAAGAGACATGAGATACACGTGTTGTGTGCAGGAAGCTGTTGCACTCACTACATCTGGTTACATCTGCTCCGTTCCATTCTCCGATCGGGATTTCTGAACTCTATTATAACCTTATGGGACCACGGATGTATATTCAGTTGGACATTGCCCAAATGGACATTATACGGTGCATGACTGTATACTTACAGCAGCCAGAAATACATACTGCCTTAAAACAATCAATAAGACTCACAAATGACTTCTCAACAAAAATGACAGAAGCCAGAAAATATCTATAATATACTGGAAAAAAATGTAAATCCAAAATTCTGTAGTCAGCAAAAATTTACTTCAAACATGAAAACGTAGCTCCATAGTAAGAGGAACATCATTAATAAAAGGAAACCACAGATAACACTGACAAGACTTTTAAACAGCTGTAATTACATTAAAAGATTTACAGAAAAGATGGAGAAAATGGATTAACAGATGAAGAATCTCAGCAGAAAAATGCAAATTATTAAAAAGAACCAAACTAAAATTCCAATGTGATAAAATATTCTAAGTGAGAATTCATTTGATGAACCTAACAACAAACTGGACACAGCAGAAGAATAGATCAGTGAACTCAGATCAGTAGAAATCCAAATTGAAGCACCAAGACAAAATGCAATAAAATAAATTAACTGAGCATTGGCAACTTTAGAATAATATCAAATATCTGCATATATACTGGACAAGAATTTTCTGAAATTGATGAAAGATAACTCCCATATCCAATAAGCTCAGCAAATCTCTGGGAGGAAAAAAACAAAGCAAGCCACAGTACCTACATCAAATTCAACTGCTGAAACCGAAAACAAAATGAACATTTAAAAGAAGGCAAAGGAAAAAAAATACTACATTCAGGGGAATAGCCATACAGATGATTTTTCATCAGATACAAGGGAAGCCAGAAAACAATAGAATTATATCTTTAGAGTGCCAAAAAGAGAGGAGGGGAGGAACAATTAAGATTTATATATCCAGTGAAAACTGCCATAATTCAAAGAAAAATAAATCCATTTTTATTAAAAAAAAAAAAAAGTCACCAAGAGACCTGCACTGCAAACTATGCTGAAAGAAGTTCATCAGACCAAAAAGAAATGATACCAGATGAATGCAGAAATGAATTAGGTCAGTCAGAAATTGTGAATATATTTAAAAATATAAATGACCTTTTCTGTTATTATATGGTAGATGTGAATCCAACCATATGAAAATCAATCATTCTAAAATTTATATGGAGAAGCAAAGGATTTAGAATAACTAAGACAATTTTGAAAAAGAAGAATGAAGTGGTAGGAATCAGTGTACATGATTTCAAGACTTACTTCATAGCTACAGTTATCAAAACTGTATGATATTTGTGGAGGGACAGACACAGTGGACTCTCTAGGTTTAGCATCACCCAGTGCAGTAACTCATGGTGTCACACCCCTCCTGGTGGGCGCAGCAGCCCAGCCCGCCCTGCCTCCATGCAGGGCCCAGGGCTGCACTGCAGGGCCCTGCCCCTCCATCCCGACCCCCAATGGCTCCATGCAGCTCCTCCCTCTCCCATAGGCCAAGGCGGAAACCTCCTATCCACCCGGTGGGGATGGGGGGGTGATGAGTTACAGCACTGGGTGATGGGTGACACCAACCTTAGTGATGCCACTGCCTTGACTGGCCTGCCTGCCACTGCTGCTATCGTGGACCCTGGGGTTATTTTGGTGT
Organism: Trichechus manatus latirostris; assembly: GCF_000243295.1. Classification (NCBI taxonomy): domain Eukaryota; kingdom Metazoa; phylum Chordata; class Mammalia; order Sirenia; family Trichechidae; genus Trichechus; species Trichechus manatus. Next base: position 388,388 of record NW_004444244.1, read on the forward strand.
CACCCCCTTACAGTGTCCCTAGTGATGCCACTAGATAGACATGTAGATTAATGGAACAGAATAGAGAACCCAGAAGCTGACTCACACTTCATCAAAACTAAAAACTTTTCCTCTGTGAAAAACCATGTTAAAATGATGAAAAGACAAGGTACAGACTAGGAGAAGATATTTGCATACCACATGTCTGACAAAGGACTAGTGTTTAAAATACATAAAGAACTCTCAAAACTGAACAGTTAAAAAAAATTGAAAAAAAAGAAACCACTTCTAAAATGGGAAAAAGATATGAAGAGACATTTCACTGAAATGGATATTCAGATGGCAAATAAGCACATGAAAACATGTTCAACATTACTAGCCATCCTAGTTATATCTAGTGCTGCTATAACAGATATACCACAAGCAGGTGGCTTTAACAAACAGAAGTGTATGTTCTCACGGTTTAGGAGGCTAAAAGTCCAAAATCAGAGCACCAGCCCTAGGGGAAGGCTTTTTCTGTCAGATCTAGGTGAAGGTTCTTGTCTCTTCAGCTTCTATTCCTTGGCTCCTTGGTGATCTTCATGTAGCATAGCATCTATCATCCCCCATCTCTGTTTGCTTGCCTGCTTTTTTAATGTCTTTTACATCTCAAAAGAAATTAATTTAAGACACATCCTACACTAACAGTGTCTCATTAACATAACTAAGAAAACCCACTCCCAAATGGAATTATAACCACAGATATAGGGCTTAGGATTTATAACACATACTTAGGGGACACAATTCAATCCATAATACTAGCCATTATGGAAATGCAAATTAAGACCATGATGAGATATCACTACACACCTGTTAAGAGCAGTTAAAAAATAGTGACAACACTCAAGTCCTCGAAAGGTCTCACAGACATGGGATCTCTCATACGTTGCTGATGGGAATGTAAAATGGTACAGCCACTCTAGAAAACAGCTCAGCAGTTTCTTATAAAACTAAACACCATATGACCTGCTGTCTTAGTCATCCAGTGCTGCTATAATAGAAATACTGCAAGTGGATGGCTTTAACAAAGAGAAATTTATTTCTTCACAGTAAAGTAGGCTAAAAGTCCAAATTCAGGGCGTCAGCTCCAGGGGAAGGCTTTCTCTCTCTGTCAGCCTTCTCATCAATGTTCCCCCGGACTAGGAGCTTGTTTGTGCAGGGACCCCGGGTCCAAAGGACACGCTCTGCTCCTGGCACTGCTTTCTTGGGGGTATGAGGTCCCCCTGTCTCTCTGCTCACTTCTGTCTTTTATGTCTCAAGAAATTCCCTCAAGACACAATCCAGTCTTGTAGATCAGGTCCTGCGTTACTAACACAACTGCCACCCATCCTCCCTCATTAACATCATAGAGGCAGGATTTACAACATGTAACAAAATCACACAATACCGGGAATCATGGCCCAGCCAAATTGATACACACATTTTTGGGGGGACATAATTCAATCCATCACACCCGCCCACACTGGAAACAACCAAAATGTCCATTAATAGGTGAATGGTTAAACAAACTGTGATTTATCTGATGATGGAATACTAAAAAAAACAAAAACCAAACCCGTTGCTGTCAAGTTGATTCTGACTCATAGCTACCCTATAGGACAGAGTAGAACTGCCCCACAGGGTTTCCAAGCAGCGCACGGTGTATTCAAACTGCCGACCTTTTGGTTAGCAGCTGTAGTTCTTGACCACTGCGCCACCAGAGTTTCTGATGGAATACTGCTCAGTGATAAAAAGGAAAGTACTGTTGATACACGCAACAACTTGGATGGATCTTAAGTGTGTTATGCTGAGTGAAAAGAGCCAATCTCAAAAAGTCACATAACATATGACTCCATTTATATAATATTCTTGAAATGACAAAAGTGTAAAGGTGAAAAACACATTAGTGACTGCCAGAGGCTAGGAATAGTGGGAAGGAGGGGAGTGGGTTGACTAAAAAGGAGTAGCACTCGGAAGATCTTTGTGGTGATGGAATAGTTCTGTATCTTGATTGCAATGGTGATTTCACAGATTTACATGTGTTGTAAGATGACAAAGAACTGTACACATACATTGAACCAATGTCAAATTCCTAATTTTTGTCCTGTATTATAATTATGTAAGATGCAACCAGTGGGAGAAACTTGGAGAAGGGTACATGGAACCTCTCTGTACTATCTGTGCAACTGCTTGTTACTAAAAAAACCAAACCTGTTACCATTTAGTCGATTCCAACTCATAGTGACCCTATAGGAACTTGTTAGTGCATAATTATTTTAAATAAAAAGTTTTTAAAATATAAGACATGCAGACTGTACATATATGGAAGGGCTGTATTAATTACAGGTAAGGAAACATCAACACAAGTAAATTTCAAACAAAGAATATTAGCAGAGACAGAAACATTTCATAACAATGAAATGGTCAAGCCATCAAGAAGAAATTTATAATTATAAACGTGTATGTATTTAGTAAGAGCTTCAAAATGCATCTTTAAAACTGATAAAACCAAAGCAAGAAATTGACAAACCTATAATAAATGTGGCAATTTTAAATTTATAGAACAAGTAGACATAAAGTCTGTACAGATATACGTCTGAATGACAGTATCAACCACCTTGATCTGTTATGTATAAAATGCAATATATAAAAATCACAGAATATGTATTTTTCTCAAGTGAACTTGAAATGTTCAACAAATAAGCCATATGCTGAGACAAAGTTAAGCAGTAATAGAACTTCTGGCAAAATGGCGCTCTAGGCAGAAGCACCACGCCGTCCCTCCACAGCAAAGATCCAAAAAACTAAGCCAAACACGGTTTCAGCAATCCTGAAACCCTAAAACATCAAATGAAGAGATAAAGAACTCAGCCAAGCACCAAATGGAGTGAGAAAACTGACAGAGAATGGAGAGGGAGGAGAGATTCATGCAGAGGTCCCCTATCAGCTAATGCAGCACGGATCCGCCATCTTGGACTCCTATTGGAGATCAGCAAACAGGGAGTACACGAAAGCAGCTTCACAGAGCTTCCAGTGGGTGACAAAACAACCGGTAATTTGCGATATATGCTTTCCCACCCCCCACCCTTCCTCACCCCAACTCGGCCTCCTCTGCTTCCCATGGCCACAATCTCTTGTCCGGGAGGCACCGGCTGCTTGCATTCCACCTGCCTGAACGGGCCAGCTCTCTGACTGCCATTTGTTGGCTGCTGGTGTTGCTTTTTGCTGCTTCTTTTGATTTCTTCCTTACCTCTCACCACCTCTGGCTCCTTTCGCTCAAATACATGGCTCCATGCGCCATCTTTGCTTCTTTCTGAGGGGCTGAGGAGCTCTGGTAATTTGTGATATACGCTTTCCCACCCCCCACACTTCTTCACCCACACTCAGCCTCCTCTGCTTCCCGCGGCCACAGTCTCTTGTCCGGGAAGCGCCAGTTGCTTGGATTCCACCCGCCTGCACTAGCTGGCTCTCTGAGTGCCATTTCTTGGCTGCTGGTGTTGCTTTTTTTCCTGCTTCTTTTGATTTCTTCCTTACCTCTCACCACCTCCCCCTCCGTTCGCTCAAATACCAGGCTCCGTGGGCCATCTTTGCTTCTTCCTGAGGGGCTGCAGAGCTCCGTTCAACTGTGGAACTGCTTCCCGGTGTGGGCTGCCATGCTGGTGGGATCCCAGGGCTTTTGATTGTTTGTTTGCTTTGAATTGTTTGTTTGTTTTCTTTTCCTTTTCTTGAGTTGGGAGCCTGTTCAGGCCAGGCAGTGCTGCGTGGCTTGGAACCTACCCCCTCGGCTTGGGCAGACGTGCAGAGCGATCCCTGAGGGCATTTCTTTTCTCGTTGGTTTTTTTTTTCTTTTTTTTTTTGTGGCTTTTCTTGTTCTTTTTTTTAAATTTGTTTTCTTTTCTTTTCCCTCTTTGTCCCTTTTTGTCTGTCTTCATTACTCAGTTTCTCGTCTCTCTATACATTCCTTCTCTTTCTGTTCCATGAATACCTGGCACTGAACACCTCTACACCTTCTAGCCAGGCTGTACTGCAACACCTGAGAACAACTTCCCCAGACCTCATAGCCGCACTGGTGGGATCTCTGGGAACTTTGCTGTTCTTTCCCCTTTCCGATTTTTATTCATTCTTTTTTTTTTTTCTTCTTCTTCCCCTTTCTGTTTTTCTCCATTTCATAGTCTCTCATCTCTCCGCTCCAACGGCAGGAGCCGCTAGCATTGTTTTTTGTTTGTTTGTATGTTTTTGGCTCCTGTTCCTTTCTCCTCTCTCCCATATCCATCTTAGCTCCACACATAACAATCTCCCTGCTACAT
>NW_004444244.1:399249-400616 GCF_000243295.1 Trichechus manatus latirostris
GAAGTTAGATGATTGATATGTTGTGGGGTTGTTAACCAATGTCATAAAACAACATGTGTACTACTGTTTCATAAGAAACTATTTGTTCTGTAAGCGTTGACCTGTTGTGGGGTTGTTAACCAATGTCGTAAGACAATATGTGTACCACTGTTTCATGAGAAACTATTTGTTCTGTAAGCCCTCACCTGAAGTACAGTGAAAAAAAAAGTGTACAAAAAGCAAGTTGCAGAAAAATAAAAAAAATCTCCAGAAAAAAAAGAATGAATATGAATAAATATATTTTAAAGCCAAAAAAAAAAAAAAAGTATTAATTTGGCTAAGCCATGATTCTCAGTATTTTGTGATTGTCCACCATTTTGTCATCTGATGTGATTTTCCTATGTGTTATAAATCCTACCTCTATGATGTTAATGAGGTGGGATAGGCGCAGTTATGTTAATGAGGCAGGACTCAGTCTACAAGATTGGATTGTGTCTTGAGCGGATCTCTTCTGACATATAAAAGAGAGAAGCGAGCAGAGAGACAGGGATACCTCATACCACCAAGAAAGCAGTGCCAGGAGTGTCCTTTGAACCCAGGTTTGCTGCGCAGAGAAAATCTCAGTCCAGGGAAAGATTGATGACAAGGACCTTCCTCCAGAGCCGACCGAGAAAGCCTTCCCCTGGAGCTGATGCCCTGAATTTGGACTTCTAGCCTAGTAGACTGTGAGAGAATAAACTTCAGTTTGTTAAAGCCATCCACTTGTCCAGCTTTCATATGCAGTTAAGGCAACTGAAAATACCATGGCTTGGGTCAGGCACACCTTAGTCTTCAAGGTGACATCTTTGCTTTTCAACACTTTTTTTTAAACTGTTGTAGTTTAAATGAAGTTTACATTTCACGTTAGTCTCCCATACAAAAGTTTATACATACATTGTTACGTGACCCTTCATGCTGTGACAGCACACTCCTCCTTTCCACCCCTGATTTTTCATGTCCATTCAAAGCTTTTCAACACTCTAAAGAGGCCTTTTGTAGCAGATTTGCCCAATGCAATGTGTCTTTTGATTTCCTAACTGCTGCTTCCATGGGTGTTGATTGTGGATCCAATTAAAATGAAATCCTTGACAACATCAATCTTTTCTCTGTTTATCATGATGTTGCTTATTGGTCCAGTTGTGAGGATTTTTGTTTCCTTTATGTTGATGTGTAATCCATACTGAAGGCTGTGGTCTTTGATCTTCATTAGTAAGTGCTTCAAGTCCTCTTCACTTTCAGCAGGGAAGTTTGTGTCATCTGCATAATGAGGTTGTTAATGAGTCTTCCTCCAATCTTGACACCCCGTTCTTCTTCATATAGTCCAGCTTCTCGGATTATTTGCTGATCAT
>NW_004444244.1:401364-428767 GCF_000243295.1 Trichechus manatus latirostris
CATAGAATCCTTTACTATTGCAACTTGAGGCTTGAATTTTTTCTTCAGTTCTTTCAGCTTGAGGAATGCCAAGCATGTTCTTCCCTTTTGGTTTTCTATCTCCAGCTCTTTGCACATGTCATTATAATACTTTACTTTGTCTTCCTGAGCTGCTCTTTGAAATCTGTTCTTCCTTTTGCTTTAGGTACTTGACGTTCAAGAGCAAGTTTCAGAGTCTCTTCTGACATTCATTTTGGTCTTTTCTTTATTTCCTGTCTTTTTAATGATCTCTTGCTTTCTTCATGTATGATGCCCTTGATGTCATTCCACAACTTGTCTAGTGTTCGGTCATTAGTGTTCAATGCGTCAAATCTATTCTTGAGATGGTCTCTAAATTCAGATGGGATATACTCAAGGTCGTACTTTGGCTCTCTTGGACTTGTTCTAATTTTTCTCAGTTTCAACTTGAACTTGCGTAGGAGCAATTGATGGTCTGTCCCATAGTCAGTCCCTGGCCTTGTTCTAACTGATGATATTGAGCTTTTCCATTGTATCTTTCCAGAGATGTAGTCGATTTGATTCCTGTGCATTCCTTCTGGCAAGGTCCATGTGTATAGTTGCCGTTTATGTTGGTGAAAAAAGGTATTTGCCATGAAGAAGTCATTGGTCTTGCAAAATTCTATCATGTGATCTCTGGCATCATTTCTATCACCAAGGCCATATTTTCCAACTACTGATCCTTCTTCGTTTCCAGCTTTCACATTCCAATCACCAGTAATTATCAATTCATCTTGATTGCATGTTTGATCCATTTCAGACTGAAGAAGTAGGTAAAAATCTTCAATTTCTTCCTCTTTGGCCTTAGTGGTTGGTGTGTAAATTTGAATAATAGTCATATTAGTTGGTCTTCCTTGTAAGCGTACTGATATCATCCTATCACTGACAGCGTTGTACTTTAGGATAGATCTTGAAATGTTCTTTCTGACGATGAATGCAATGTCATTCCTCTTCAAGTTGTCATTCCTGGCATGGTAAACCATATGCTTGTCTGATTCAAAATGGCCAATACCAGTCCATTTCATCTCACTGATGCCTAGGATATTGATGTTTATGCGTTCCATTTCATTTTTGACGATTTACAATTTTCCTAGATTCATAGTTCGTACATTCCACGTTCTGATTATAATGGATGTTTGCAGCTGTTTCTTCTCATTTTGAGTCTTGCCACAACAGCAAATGAAGGTCCCGAAAGCCTTACTCCATCCACGTCATTAAGGTCGACTCTACTTTGAGGGGGCAGCTCTTCCCCAGTTGTCTTTTGAATGCCTTCCAAGCTGGGGGGCTCATCTTCTGGCACTGTGTCACTGCTATTCATACGGTTTTCACTGGCTAATTCTTTTCAGAAGTAGACTGTCAGGTCCTTCTTCCTAGTCTGTCTTAGTCTGGAAGCTCAGCTTAAACCTGTCCACCATGGGTGACCATGCTGGTATCTGAATACTGGTGGCATAGCTTCCAGCATCACAGCAACTCGCAAGCCCCCACAGTACGACAAACTGACAGACATGTGGAGGATCTTGCCAATACTATAGTCAATTCCTGAGTAGTCTTCCCTTTTTGGAGCCAATTCTAACTCTTTTAAATTATAGCAATAGAGTACTTTTAATATATGGTAGACATTACTGTTTTTTTTCCAAATATATATATAGGAATGAAGATCACAATGAAGATTACAATTGTCCTGTTGAGTAAGTCAATACAAAATAAAAAACAAAGAGAAAACAGGCACAGAAACTTGTTGAGGTTGTATTATGAATATTGTCAAAGATCGAATCATCCTTCAAAAGCCATAGAAGTCTTTGACTGTTCAAGTCTTTTAAAGGTCATACACCACAAAATGTGATTTTCTTCAGTTTTTTCTCCCTTTAATCCCTAGTATATTTTACAACTTTTAATGCTATTGTGAATGCAAGTTATTTTTCTTAATATCATTGGGATAAAAGTAATTCGTGTCGTATTTTCCAAGATAACGTTTTCTGAGAGGATAGTCATGAATATTGTGCGTATGTGATCACGTTTATGTAAAATATTGAGCCCAGGTGGCACAGTGGTTAAGAGTTCGGCTGCTAATGAAAAGGTCAGCAGTTCTAATCCACCAACCACTCCTTGGAAACCCTATAGAGCAGCTGTCGTTTGTCTTATCCGGCGACTCCACTGCAATGTTTTTTTTTTGTGTGTGTGTGTGTGTGCCTTATGGTTAAGCATGTAAGTCTCACAGCAAGAGGTGAAGCTGTGTTCAATGTTTCTTTCCTTCTTTTGGTTGGTGTGTGTTTTCTGATTTTCCTAAAATGTTACTATGTAATTCTTGGAGGTTAGTCTCGTAAAATGTATTATAATAAAATATTAATAATAATTTTCGTATCCCAGGAGAAGCCCTGCTGTTCGTGCATACTTTTGTTTGTGTTGCTGGTTTGTCCTTCCAGCGTAGTTCTTGTCCCCGCATGTGCCCCTAAGCAGCACGGCAATTTAGCGCGGGCCCGGGCACGTGCGAAATCCCACGTGCCACTCGCTCCGCCCGCTTCATAGGCTACACCTTATCCCGCGGGGGCTGACGGGAGCTGGCGTTCCCGGCGGCCTGTGCGCAAGTAATCTCCCGGGCGTGGTCTTCGCGCTTGGCTGCCTCCCGCGGACATGGTAGCAGCCGGTCCAGGTGTTGCTGCCGAAATGCGCGTCCGGCGCGGCCGTGGAGGCTGCGGGGGTGCGTGGAGGGTATAGCGCGGTGAAGGGGGCCCGCGCGGCTAGGGCTGCGGGAGCCGTGGGGTTCGAAAACGGGCGGGCGCGGACGGGCGAGTTGGGAGCGTGGCCCGTCAGGGGCGCCGGGAAAGGCCCGGCCCGCCAGAGAGAGCGCGGTCGCCAGCCCCTTCCTTGAGGCGCCGCTGGGCGCGTTCCATGGAGGGGGCGGGGCGCTGACCCGGGTTCGATTCCGCGGCGCTCCTCAGGGAAGACCTAGCTCCTTCTGTCGGCTTCTCTGCTCTTAGAACGACGGCATATGTAAAGCATTAAGCCTAGTTCTTGGTAGTTAATGATTAAAGAGCTGTTACTTTCAATTGATAATTCTTTGACTTTTCACAACCGTGAGGTGGGGATAACTAGCCCACTTTAGCAAATACGAAAACAGGCTCGGATAGGTGACTGATATACCCAGGATCACACACCAGCAGGTGAGGGAGTAGGATGGAAATCCAGATCTGTCCAAATGCCATGTTGCTGCTAATGGGACACTCCGCCTCGATGCCAGCATTAGGCCTTTCACACTCCCGAGTGGCACAGGTGCCTTTTGGCTACTCTCGGGTGGCCTGGGTTCAGAGTTCGGTAATTGAGGGTGTGCTCTCCTCCTACTTTTCTAGCTTGGGTGTCCAGCTGTCCTGGTTTGACCCTATAGAAGGTCTCGTCTGGGATTCTAGGGACAGCGACTATCCAGAGTCAGATTAGGGGTCTTGTATAAAGGTTCCAACTAAATGATTTTGTCCTCTAGGTCCCCGACCCATCTCCCTTGGAACCAAGCAGTTCTAGGGAGATAAAAGGGAAGGCACTGAAGGAACCAGAATCCTACCTGGAAGAAGACACGTCAGTGACCTTAGATCTCTCACCAGAGCTTCAGAGCAGAAGTGGAAGAGCCCCCGAAGGAAGAGATTCTAGATTTACAAGGCTAAAAGCAATTTTTGATCCCCATGTGCCAAATGAGCAAGACTTCAGAAGCCATATCTGAAGCCATCACAGCTTTGTGACAGTGGAAGGTCAGAGCCAGGCCTCAGCAGGGAGGTGGGCTGGCTGAGAGAGGTGAGTGAAGGGTGGCTGCTTGAGCTGTACAGGAAATGTCACTTCTTTGTGGCTGCTTGGCCTGGCCAGGAGGAATCCTCACCATGGTTGAGGAAGTTCTATTTAACCCTCCCTGCACAGCCTACTGTTCTCCCTGGGCAGCAGCCTCTGAAAGGTTGGCAGTTTGAACCTACCCAGTGGCACTGTGGAGGAAAGGCCTGGTGATCAGCTTTTGTAAAGATTACAGCCACCCAAATCCTATGGAGCAGTTCTACTCTGTAACACATGGGGTCGCCATGAGTCGGAATCCGCTTGATGGCAACGGGTTTTTTTTTAAGACCCACACATCTTTTGTTCTCCACTCACATTTACAGATCCTGAGCTCGAATATGGTTTCTGTCCATATATTTGGCATTATTCTGATCTTAGAACCACAAAATGATAGTGCAGGAAGGGTATACAAGGTTTGTTTATTTCTGCCTCTCATCAAAGTTGAAGAATATGGAGCCTGAGAGAGTAAAATAATTCTTCTGAGTCACTCATTTGTTACTGATTAAGCCAAGAGTGTCTTGGTTTCTTGATTCCAAAGATGTCTTCTTTGCACACTTAAAAGAAGTTTCTTATCAAAAGATTATGAAATTATAATCTGCTTAGAACAAGCATTTAAAAAAATCTCAGATTAAAGCACTCATTTTCTTTTTCAGAGTTTCTATAAATTATTCAACTTTAACAGTATTCTCAGTATTAATGGGAGAACAGATGAATAATACAGTCTGGGTGTCTGTGAATTGGTTCTGTGGTTTAATTTTTTTGTATGTGCCTCAGTAAGAGGGAGACATAAATTGTTAATAAATCAGTGGGGTGCATATCCTTGCTTTCCCCCAGTGAAAAATTGGATGTCTAAGCTCTGTGTGATCTTGTTAGAGATACATCTCCACATTGTTCAAACAGCCTCTTCTGTGAGTGTTGAGGCAGGTGACTCCAGGACTTGCAGGCAGGCCAAGTCATTTCTGACTTCATTCTTCCTTCCTTCTCCCCCAGCTCCACTGTCACACTTCTCCACAGCTTTCCAGAACCAGCAGAAAATGAACAGATCTCAGGTTAGTTATTTTTATTCCCTACTTTATTTACAGTGATTTGTATGAGGATTTTATTTTATTGTTGTGCTTTAAGTGAAAGTTTATAATTCAGGTTAGTCTCTCATACAAAAATTTATACATAAATTGTTATGTGACCCTAGTTACCCACCTCCCCACCCCCCACCGTATTGTGACAGCACACCCCTCTTTTCCACCCCGGATTTCCCGTGTCCATTTAACTAGCTCCTGACCCTCTCTCCCTTCTCATCTCACCTCTGGACAGGAGCTGCCCATTTAGTCTCATGTGTGTACTTGAGCTGAGAAGCACACTTCATGAGTATCATTTTACGTGTGTGAGAATTTTAAATGTGAGAACGTTAGGATGGAAATATAGAAATTGATACAGATCAACAGGGAAAATATGTAGTAGCAGATTAATAACAGAATGATGTCATACAGTGTGTAGATACATACACATTTTATAATCTCACAGTTATCAAAATTGAGCTGCAAATTTGTCTCTGATCTTCCTGATAGTTATGGCAAAGCGCAGACATTTTCTGTTACGTGGGTTACGTTTTCCATGAGGAGAAGCTATATCAGTTGTTAATGGGACATGAAGACTTCCTGGCATTGAAGTCTAAAAAACGTTTCTTTCTTGCACTGCATATAAGTGTACAACCTTCCAATAACTTCCCTGAATGCAGTGCAGCCTCTTTCATTTGGTAATTCTTCAGTGGAAGCAGAGGACTCTAGAGCTGAGGAAGAACTCAGTGAATGTAGATTTTCAGGGAATCAGAACATCATGGTTCTGTGCTGTCCAGTACAGTAGCCACTAGTCATATGTGGATATTTAAATTTAATTAACAATTAAAATTTAGTTTCTGAGTTTCTGCAGCAGCATTGTAAGTACTTAGTTGCCACATGTGGCTGGTGGCTATCATATTGGGCAGCACTGCCCTAGACCATTTTTCTGATATTCCTGCTTGCTGCAGGAATAACACCTAGAATATCTGAAGGAAGGAATGGAATGCATCTCCTTGAGATTATTTCTGTAAGTGATCCACCCCCTTCACCATTTAGGCTGTATTTATGGTTGGCACAGACAGTTGAGAGTGATAATCTCTGGCACTTGTGTTTGTGATTCTAACTCAGACCATTCTTCCTTTTTCCTTTCTGCTTCCCTTAATCTCTTTGGTAAGTCACAATGATGTAATTATAGACAAAGATGGATGTTGTCTAGTGCCTCCTGTGTCACTGACACTACTTACTGAGCAGTTTCTCCTGAGAGTCTTCTTTATGGTTTCTGTGACACCACGCTGCTGGCTCTGTGCCTTTGTCTGAATGTTCTGTTTTGTGGTGCTTTCATCATCTTGCCCTGAAACATTGTTATCCCCAGGTGACTACCCTGGTTCCTCTATTTCTTCCTCTTCCTGTTGTCCCTAGCAGATTCCATCTTCTCTGTGGTTGTAGCTGGAAGCAGTTTCTGGGATTCCAGAGTCTGTCCGTCCTGTCTGGTCCTTGGCTTCAGCTAGGACAGACGTGCACTTTGTTGCTGTCCTCTCTGTGTCACTTGTCCAAAAGGTATCCCAGCTCAGCAGATCCAGCATGAAAACGCTCAGGTTCTTTTATTCTTTGTCAAATGTTAACTCCACTTAGCCAGTCATCCAAGTGACAGAGAGCAAGATTTGTCCTAAACCGTTCCCTATCTCAGTTCCCAGTCCATCTACTCAGTCATTTACTTTTGTTCCTTTTAAATTCTTTTTTTTTTTTTTTTGTAATTAAATGAAGTTTACATTTCAAGTTAGTCTCCCATACGGAATTTTTTTTACATACATTGTTATGAGACCCTAATTGCTCACCCCATTCTGCGACAGCACGCTCCTCCTTTCTGCCCCTGATTTCCCATGACCATTCAACCAGCTCTTCTCTCTGCCTTCCCGTCTCACCTCTGGACAGAAGCTGCCCCTTTGGTCTCTTGTACCGACTTGACTAAGAGGCACGCTCTTCATGAGTATCACTTTATGTTGTTTCCTTTAAATTCTTAATACTTCGTAAATCTTTTCTCTCTCATCCCTTCTACTCCACCATACCTTCATCTCCTCTTCTCTGGATCACTCTGCGTACCTCTTTTTTCTAGCACCTCAAGCCTGTTTTCAACAATTTGTCTAAAATGTTGATCAGTCACTGTTGAGAATAGCACTTCATCGATTTCCAGACATCTGCAGTGTAAAGTCCACGCTCCTGTGACATACAAGGCTGCTACTGACATAATGACAAGTTCCCATTGTCAGATACCTACCATGGCCTGTCTATTACTGAACAATGAATTACTGCAACTGTGGTGTGTTATGTTTCTACTGTGGATTGCCTTGTTTATAAGTCTATTTTTTTCTATTTTTGGTAAGAATTCTTTATGTAATTCGGATAGTAATCTTTTTTCTCTAATTTGTATTGCACATATTGTTCCTTAGTATTTTCCTTGTTCTTAACAAGGGAATACCTTAGGTAATAAAATTTTAAATTGTGATACACTTAATGGATTTTTAAGATTTTTAAAAGAATTTCTTTTGATAAGATCATGATGATATCCTGCTGTATTTTTGTCTAATAATAGTAAAGTCTTGTTTTTTTCAAAATATTGTTAATCTATCTAATCTCTTTATATTTTTAGTGTGTTGTGCGGATGGGGTTTATTTTTTCCATAGGAAAGCCAGTTGCTCTGTATCCAATTATTATTTTCATTTCCTCAGTGAACTGTAAAGTTATATATGCATGTATTTCTTTTTAAATTTTTTTTATTGTACTTTAGATGAAGGTTTACGGAACAAATAGTTTCTCATTAAACAGTACACATATTGTTTTCTGACATTGGTTAACAACCCCACAACATGTCAACACTCTCCCTTCTCAACCTTAGGTTGCCTATTACTAGCTTTCCTGTCCGCTCCTGCCTTCTAGTCCTTGTCCTGGGCTGTTGTGCCGCATTAGTCTCGTTTTGTTTTATGGGCCTGTCTAATCTTTGGCTGAAGGGTGAACCTTGGGAGTGACTTCATTACTGAGCTAAAAGGGGGTTCAGGAGAAACTATATCAATTGTTAATGGGACATGAAGACTTCCTGGCATTGAAGTCTAAAACGTTTCTTTCTTGCACAACCTTCCAATAACTTCCCTGAATGCAGTGCAGCCTGTTTCCGGGATTCTCCAGTCTCTGTCAGGCCAGTAAGTCTGGTCTTTTTTTTTGAGTTAGAATTTTGTTCTACATATTTCTACAGCTCTGTCTGGGACACTGTTTTGTGATCCCTGTCAGAGCAGTCGGTGGTAGCTGGGCACCATCCCGTTGTACTGGACTCAGTCTGGTGGAGGCCCTGGTGGTTGTAGTCCATTAATCCTTTGGACTGATCTTTCCCTTGTGTCTTACTTTCTTCATTCTCCTTTACTCCCAAAGGAGTGAGACCAGTGGAGTATTTTAGATGGCTGCTCACAGGCTTTTAAGACCCCACATGCTATTCACCAAGATAGAATGTAGAACATTGTCTTTATAAACTGTGTTATGCCAGTTGAGCTAGATTTTCCCCGAGACCATGGTCCCCACAGCCCTCAGCCCAGCAGTTCAGTCCCTCAGGGAGTTAGGATGTGTCTGTGGAGCTTCCATGACCTTACCTTGTACAGCTTGTGCTGGCTTCCCCAGTATTGTGTACTGTCTTACCCTTCACCAAAGTTACCATGTATCTATTATCTATTTAGTATTTCCCCCCTACCACTCCCCTCCCTCCTAACCATCAAAGATTGTTTCTTTTTTTGTGTAAACCTTTTCATGAATTTTTACAGTGGTGGTCTCATACAATATTTGTCCTTTTGTGATTCACTTACTTCATTCAGCATAATGCTCTCCGGATTCATCCATGTTATGAGATGCTTCTCAGATTCATCATTGTTCTTTATCGTTGGATAATACTCCATTGTGTGTATTTACCGTAGTTCGTTTATCCATTCATCTGTTGCTGAGCATCTAGGTTGTTTCTAACTTTCTGTTAGTGTGAACAATGCTGCAGTGAACATGGGTGTGCATATGTCTGTTCACGTGATGGCTCTTATTTCTCTAGGATATATTCCTAGGAGTGCTTTACTGGACCACATGGTATTTCTATTTCTAGCTTTCTAAGAAAGTGCCATATCGTTTTCCAAAATGGTCGTATCATTTTGTATTCCCACCAGCAGTGCATGATAGTTCCGATCTGCCCACAGCCTCTCCAATATTTGTTATTTCCAGTTTTTTTGATTTGTGCCAGTAATGCCAGTGTGAGATGGTATCTCATAGTGGTTTTGATTTGCATTTCTCTAATGGCTAGTGATTGAGAGCATTTCCTCATGTGTCTGTTGGCCGCTTGAATGTCTTCCTTGGTGAAGAGTCTGTTCATTTCCTTTGCCCATTTTTTAATTGGATTATTTGTCTTTTTGTTGTAGAGTGTTGGATTTTCTTGTAGATTTTAGAGATTAGACCTTTGTCTGATTTTTAATGTCCAAAAATTTTTTCCCAGTCTGTAGGTTCTCTTTTTAGTCTTTTGGTGAAGTCTTTTGATGAGCATGAGTGCTTAATTTTTAGAAGATCCCAGTTATCTAGCTTATCTTCTGGAGTTGGTGTGTTGTTGCTTATGGTTTGTATTCTGTTAATGCCGTATATTAGGGCCTCTAGCATCGATCCTATTTTTTCTTCTATGAGCTTTATAGTTTTTGGTTTTATATTTAGGTCTTTAATCCATTTTGAATTAGATTTTTTATATGGTGCGAAGTAGGCATCCTGTTTCATTTTTTTGCAGATGGACATCCAGTTTTGCCAGAACCATTTGTTAAAAAGACTGTCTGTTCCCCATTTGATGGACTTTGGGCCCTTGTCGAAGATCAGGTGACTGTAGGTGGATGGCTTTACACCTGGGTTCTCAATTCTGTTCCATTGGTCAATGTATCTGTCATTGTACCAGTACCAGGCTGTTTTGACTACTGTAGCTGTATAGTAGGTTCTGAGGTCAGTTAGTGCGAGACCTCCTACTTTATTCTTTTTCTTCAGTAGTGCTTTACTTATCAGGAGCTTCTTCACTTTCACATAAAGTTAATTATTGATTTTTCCATCTCTTTAAAGAATGTTGTTGGTATTTTGGTTGGGATTGCATTGTATTTGTAAATTGCTCAGGTAGAATTGTCATTTTCACAATGTTGAGTGAACCTATCCACGAGCAGCGTATGTTTTTCCAATTATGTAGATCCCTTTGGGTTTCTTACAGTAGTGTTTTGTAGTTATCTTTGTATAGGTCTTTTACATCTCTGGTTAGATTTACTCCTAAGCATTGTATTTTTTTAGGGGCTATTATAAGTGGTATTGTTTTCCTGGTTTCCTTTTCATTGTTCTCTTTATTGGTATATAAGAATCCAACTGATTTTTGTATCTTGTATCCTGCTGCTCTGCTGAATCTTTCTATTAGTTCCAGTAGTTTTCTCATGGAGTCTTTAGGGTTTTCTATGTATAGTATCATATCATCAGCAAATAGGGACAGTTTAACTTCTTCATTACCAATTTGGGTGCCGTTTATTTCTGTTTTTTGCCTTATTGCTCTAGCTAGGATTTCCAGCACAGTGCTAAATACGAGCGGTGATAAAGGGCATCTTTGTCTTGTTCCTGTTCTCAAGGGGAATGTTTTCAGCCTGTCTCCATTAAGAATGGTGTTTGCTGTTGGTTTTGCATAGATGCCCTTAATTATGTTGAGAAATTGCCCTTCTATACCTATTTTATTGAGAGTTTTTATCAGGATTGGGTGTTGGACTTTGTCCAATGCCTTTTCTGCATCAATGGAGATGATCATTTGATTCTTTTCTTTCCTTTTGTTTATGTGGTGGATTACATTGATTGATTTCTAGTGTTGAGTCTCCTTGCATACCTGGTATGAATCCTACTTGGTCATGGTGTATTATTTTTTCTGATATGATGCTGAACTCTGTTGGCTAAATTTTGTTCAGAATTTTTTTGCATCTATATTCATGAGAGATACTGGTTTGTAATTTTCTTTGTTTGTGGCATCTTTGCCTGGTTTTTGTATCAGGGTTATACTGGCTTTATAGAATGAGTTCGGAAGTGTCGCTTCCTTTTCTGTGTTCTTTAATAGTTTGAGTAGTACTGGTGTAAACTCTTCTCTGAGTGTTTGGTCAAATTCTCCAGTGAAACTGTCTGGGCCAGGGATTTTTTTTGTTGGGAGTTTTTTTTTATTACCTTTTCAATTTCTTCTCTTGTTATGGGTCTGTTAAGATTTTCAACATCACTTTGTGTTAGTTTGGATAGATAGTGTGTTTCTAGAAAGTTATCCATGTCCTCTAGGTTTTCAAATTTGTTGGAGTATAGTTTTTCATAACACTCTGTTATGATCTATTTCATTTCATTTAGGTCTGTTGTAATGTCCCCCATTTCATTTCTTATTTGGGTTTTTTCTTGTTTTTCTTTTGTCACTTTGGCCAGTGGTTTGTTGAGTTTGTTGATCCTTTCAAAGAACCAACTTCTGGCTTTGTTGATTCTTTCTGTTGTTTTTCTGTTATCTATTTCATTTATTTCTGCTCTGATATTTATTATTTCCTTTCTTCTTGTGGCTGTGGACTTTTTTGATTTTCTTTTTCTCTTTGTCCGAGTTCTATAGTTAATGTTTTGATTGTGTCCCTTCTTTTTTGATGTGTGCATCTATTGCTGTAAATTATTCTCTGAGGACTGCCTTGCTGTGTCCCAAAGGTTTTAGTATGATGTGTGTTCATTTTTGTTTGATTCTAGGAATTTTTTGATTCCATCTCTGATGTCTTCTGTTACCCAGTTATTTGTAAGCAGGGTATTATTCAGTTTCCATGTAATTGGTTTTCTTTCCTTGCTCTTCCTGTTGTTAATTTCTACCTTGATGGTGTTGTGGTCAGAGGAGATACTTTGTATTATATCAATGTTTTGAATTTTGTTGAGGGTTGCTCTGTGGCCTAAGATGTGGTCTGTTCTGGAGAACGTTCCATGTGTGTTGGAAAAGAATGTGTACTTTGCAGCTGTTGAGTGTAGTTTTTTATATATGTCTATGAGGTGAAGTTGGCTGACTGTGTCCCTTAGGTCTTATGTATCTTTGTTGAGTTTCTTTCTAGATGTTCTGTCGTTTACTGAGAATGGTGTGTTGAAGTCTCCTACTATTATAGTGGAACTGTCAATTTCTCTTTTCAGTGCTGTTAGAGTTTGTTGTATGTATTTTAGAGTCCTGTCATTGTGTCGGTAGATGTTTATTAGGGTTTTGTCTTCATCACATATCATCTGTTTAGTCACTATATAGTATCCTGCTTTGTCTTTTATAGTGGATTTTGTTTTAAAGTCTCTTTTATCTGAGATTAGTATTGCCACTCCTACTCTTTTTTGGTAGCTGTTTGCTTGATATATGTTTTTCCATACTTTGATTTTTATTAAATTTACATCTTTGTTTCTAAGGTTTGTCTCTTGTAGACAGCATATTGATGGATCCTGTATTTTTATCTCTTCTGTCAATCTCGCTTTTTGAGTGCATTTAGACCATTTACATTCAGTTTAATTACTGATAGGTGTTGAGTTCATTGCTGTCATTTTGTGGTGCTGATGTTTTCTTTGTCCCCTTACTCTCTGGTGCTGAATTCCTTTTGTTTCTGGATTTTTTTTTTCATTTCTTTTGTTTTTGTAGGTTTTGTTTTTTCTGAGACTTTATGTTTTTCTTCTTTATTTTGATGAGAAGGTTAGTTAACTTTCTTTGTGGGTACCTTGTAATTTACCCTTATCTTCCTAGGTTTGAACCAGTTTATTATTACTTGATATCACCTTGCCTTCCTCTCCATTAGAAGGTTCTATACCTACACCGTTTATTCCCTGTTTTTTTATTGTGATGTTCTTGTCATTTATGGATTAACCTCGCTCGTTCCCTGTTTTAATTCTTTTGGTTTTGGATAGTCATTGAGAGTTCATTTCCGAGGTTGGTATCTGGCTGGTACGATCTTGCATCCTAGATTCAGCCTGGGGTCTGATGTTTGTTCTCAGACCGAAGGACTCCGTTTAATAATTCTTGTAGGTTTGGTTTTTATATAGTCCCTTAATTTCTGTTTATTTGGGAATGTTCTAATTTTACCATAATATATGAAGGAGAATTTTGCAGGATATATTATTGTTGCCTGGCAGTTTTTTTCTTTGAAGGTTATATATGTGTATGTATATACACACATGTACATATATGTATACATGCGTATGTGTGTGTGTATATGTGTATATATATATGCCTTCTTGCCTGCATGGTTTCTGCTGAATAATCTGAGCTTGATCTTATCGTTTCTCCTCTGTATGTGAGGTTTCGTTTTTCTTGAGCTGCTCTTGGGATTCGTTCTGTGTCTTTGGTTTTAGCAAGTGATATGATATGCCTTGGTGATTTTCTTTTGGGGTCTATCCTGTATGGGGTTCGTTGAGCTTCTTGGATGGTCAGCTTTTCATCTTTCATGATATTGGGGAAGTTTTCTGTCAGCAGTTCTTCAGTGATCCTCTGTGTTTTCTGCTTTGTCCCCTTTCCGGAACTCCGATCACTTGCAGATTTTTACTTTTAATTGTATCCCACATAATTCTCAGGGTTTCTTCATTTTTCTTCATTCTTTTTTCTGATTTTTCCTGAGTTGTATCCAAGTGTTTGTCTTCCAGTGTTGCTGATCCTGTTTTCCATCGTTTCAAACCTGCTCCTCAGCCCTTCTGTGACACTGTCCATTTCTGAAATCTTGTTTATCTTTTGGATTTCTAATTACTGTTTTTGTATGACTTCTAGTTGTGAATTTATTTTGTCATTTTTTTCCTGTATTATTTTCCTAAATTCTTCCATTGTTTTGCCTGTATTTCCCATGAATTTATCTGACTTTTCTACAAATTTGTCTATTTCCTCATTTTTGTCTGCGTTTTGTTTCAACTCTTGGATAGCTCTGAATATTAGAGACGTGAATTCCCTATCCATTACTTCTAGTGCCTTTTCTTCTATTGGAAACTCATCTGGTGTTTTTTCTTTTTGGATACCTACTGGAACCATCCTGTCCCTTTTTTTTATGTTTTGATATTGCCTCCTGGGTTCGGGACATTCAGTTGTTATTTTCCTCGTTTATTGATTGTAGATTTTTTGTTTCATTCTGCTTTTTTGTTTTATTTGGTTATGTCTGAGCAGGCAGGCTGTGCATTCTTTGTTGTTTGCTCCTCTGTGGGCACCACACTTTTCACCTCCTTGTGCAATGGGCAGGGTCAGTCGCTCAGCTGTGGTGCAGCAGGGCAGGTCCAGGTGAAGGTGAGTGGGATGGGTTGTTTGTGACATGTACGAGGGCCGACAGGGTGGGCTGGGAGTCAGTGCAGGCAGGTTCTGGTAGACTGTGCCTGTGCTGCTTGGAGGTGTGATGTTCAGTGCACGGTGCAGGTAGGCAGGAAGTGGGGGGAGATTGTGGTGTGTGAAATTAATATAGGTATGGGAAAGGGGAGAGAGAGGAGAGAGAAATAGCGAAAAACAAACAAAAACGAAGTGCTAAAGGAGCTTGCTGTTGGAGTGGAGAGATGAAAACCGAGAAATGGAGAAAAACAGAAAGGAAAAAAATGAAAAGGAAAAAAAAATTAGAAAGAGAAACAAAGCCCTCAGGGAACCCATCTGTGCCGGTGCAAAGCCTCTGGTAGCGGCTCGCAGGCTGTGAAGTACAGCCTGGGTACAAGAGATAGAAGTGTCATACACTGCCAGATGTTTAGGAGACAGGAAGAGAAGGTAAGTATAGAGATACGAGAGACTGAGAAATGAAGAAAGACAAAAATGAAAAAAGAGAGAAAAGAAAAAAAAACCGAAAAGGAAGTGCCCCCAGGGATCGTACCTCGCAGTTGTGCAGACGAGGGAAGTAGCTCCCAAGCCACGAAGTACAGCCCAGCTAGAAGGAGTTCCCAAGCCTAGAAAAGAAAGAGAAAAACAAAACAACAAATCAAAACAAAACAAAACGAAAGCCCCAGGGAACCCACCAGCATAGCAGTGCAGGCCGGGAAGCAGTTCCACAGTTGAGCAGGATTTTACAGTCTTTGAGGAAGAAGCAAAGATAGCATACAGAGCCAGGTATTTGAGAGAAAGGAGGGGGAGGTGGTGAGCAGTATGGAAGAAACCAAAAGAAGCGAAAAAAAGCAACACCAGCAACAAATGGCACTCAGGGAGCCGACCAGCGTGGGCGGGTGGAATCCAAGCGGCACAGGGATGAAGCTGGTGCCTCCTGTCCAAGGGATTGTGGCCCCAGGAAACAGAAGAGGGTGAGTGGGAGTGATGAAAGGTGGGGTGGTAGAAAAGCATATATCACTGTTTACCAGTTGTTCTGTCTCCTGCGGCGTCCTCCATGAAGCTGCTTTCCCGTACTCACTGTTAGCTGATCTCCAACAGGAGTCCTAGATGGCGAATCCATGCTGTGTTAGCTAATAGGGGACCTCCACTCGTAACTCTCCTCGCTGTCTGTTCTTTGTTAATTTCTTACTCAGTTTGGTCCTTGGCTGAGTTCTTTATCTCTTCATTTGATCCTTAGGGTTCCAGGATTGACGTTTGTCTCTGACTTAGTTTTTCGGGTCTTTGCTGTTTAGGGACTGCATGTTGCTTCTGTCTGTAGTGCCATGTTGTCTGCCCATATATTTCTTTTGGTGATTTTTAAAATATATTTTTATTGTAATATATATGTAACAAAATATTTACTGTTTCAGCCTTTTTTACGTGTACAATTCAGTGATATTAATTAGGTTCATCGTGTTGTGCAGCGATTTATTTTGTTCATTTAACCTGTTTGTTTTTTTTCCTGCCCAAACTGTACATTGGTTAATTACGTGGAGCTTTAAAGTGTCTTGAGAACTTTTTGTTCAAGCTGCTGCTTCCCTCCACTATTCTTTTTCAGATTTATCTTGTTTATGCTTTTTCTTATTGCCTAATATTTGTTAGAACGTCTGAATTCTGCTCTAGTTTAATAAATTTATTTCCTTTTAAGTGGTGAATGTATGTTCAGTTAGTTTAAAGGTCTTTTCTGAAGTGTTTAGAAAAGACTGTGCCGTTTTTTAAAAAAAAATTTGTTGTGGTGAAACGTATAACAAAAAATTTGCCCATTTTGACCATTTTTATATATACAACTTAGTGACATTAATTACATACACAATGCTGTGCTGTTATCACCACTATCCATTTCCTGAAGTTTTATATTACCCTAAAGAGAAATTCCCTCCTCCGTTAGCAAAAATGCCCGTTCCTCTCTCCCACTAGCCCCTAGTAACCGCTGATAAACTTTGTCTCGAAAAGTATTTGTTTACTTTATATATTTCATGTAAGTGGGAACATACAGTATTTGTCCTCTTGTGTCTGACTTATTTCACTCAGCATAATGTTTTCACAGTTCATCCTTAGCATAGCATGTATCAGAAATTCACTTTTCTTTGTGGCTAAAGGACATTCCATTGTATGAATATACCACATTTTTTTTAACCATTCATTTCTTTATGGACACTTGAGTTGTTTGCACCTTTTGGCTATTGTGAATAATGCTGCAGTGAACATTGGTGTACTTGTGTCCGTTTTGACTCCCTTCTTTCAAGTCTCTTGGGTATATGCCTAGCAATGGAATTGCTGTGTTACATGGTAATTCTGTGTGTGTTTTTGAGGAACTACCAAACTTTTCAATAGTGCTGTACTATTTTACATTCCTACCAGCAATGCACAAGTGTTCTAATTTCTCCACATCCTCCCAAACACTTGTTAATTTTCCATTTTTCTGATCATAGCTATCCTGGTGGGTGTGATGTGATATCTCATTGTGGTGTTGATTTGCATTTCCATAATTACTAATGGGGGCAGTGATGGTTCAGTGGTAGAATTCTTGCCTTCCATATGAGAGACCCGAGTTTGATTCTCAGCCAGTGCACCTCAACGGTAGCAGCCACCACCTGTCTGTTAGTAGAGGCTTGTGTTTTGCTGTGATGCGGAACAAGTTTCAGCAGGGAGTCCAGACTAAGATGGACTAGGAAGAAAGACTTGGTGATCTACTTCTAAAAAATCAGCCAGTGAAAGCTGTGGATCACAGTGGTCCAATCCTGTTGTGCTTGGGGTCTTGGGGTCCCTATGAATCAGGGACCAACTCGGCAGCAGGTAATAGGAACAAGGACTAATGACGTTGAACTTCTTTTCATGTGCTTGTTGGCCAGTTGTATATCTTCTTTCTTGAAATATCTATTCAAATCCTTTGCCCATTTTTTAATTGGGTGTTTGTCTTTTTGTTGTTGAATTGCAGGAGTTCCTTATGTATTCTGGATATTAAATCCTTATCAGATACATAGTTCCCAGATATTTTCTCCCATTCTGTAGGTTGTGTCTTCACTTTCTTGATAAAGTCCTTGGATGAACAAAAGTTTTTCATTTTCATGAAGTTCTGTTTATCACTTTTTTCTGTGTTGCTTGTGCTTTTCATGTCATATCTAGGAATTCATTGTCAAAAACAAGGTCTTGAAGTCTTACCCTGATGTTTTCTTTTAAGAGTTTTATGGGTTTAGTTCTTATATTTAGATCATTGATCCATTTTCTGTTGATCTTTGTGGTGTGAAGTGTGGGTTCAACTCCATTCTTTTGCATATGAAGATCCAATTTTCCTAGCACCATTTCTGAAGAGATGATTCTTTCCCCTTTGAATAGACTTAGCACCCTTGTCAAAATCATTTGGCCATAGATAAAATGGGTTTATTTGTGAACTCTCAATTCTAGTCCGTTTGTCTATATGCCTATCCTTATACCAGTACCTTATTGTTTTGATTACTGTAGCTTTATAATATTTTTTGAAGTCAGGATATGTGAATGCTGCTTGGTTCTTTTTCAAGCTTCTTTTGACTGTTTGGTGCCCCTTGCAATCCCATATGAAAAGCTTATGCTTTTTATTCTTTCAATCCAGGGCTTCTCACCTCAGCACTATTGAAATTTTGAGCGTGTCCTGAAATTTTGAGCATCCCTGGCTTCTACCCACTAGATGCCAGTAGCATCCCTCCATCTCTGACAACGAAAATGTCTTCAGATATTGCTAGATGTCCTCTGGGAACTAAAATCACCCTTGTTAAGAGCTGCTTCTTTAATCTATTTATCGGATTAAACTACTGTTTATTTTTATGGGTTTTTCAGTTCTAAACTATTGTTGTGTTTGTCAGTAATATGTATGTTTCTTTTTATGCATTCATAAATTGGGTTTGCTAAAATTTTAGTCAAGATATTTATGTGTTCTCAAGTGTAATCAGCTTATTATTTTCGTATCTGTGGTCCATGTGTGATGTTTGATATCATGGTTGTAGTACTTTATAAAATGAATTTGGAAGCTTTCCTCTGTTTCTGTTTTCTTAAATAATTAGTATAAGAAAGTTATTTCAGTTGCTTGGGGTTTTTTTTTTTGTAAACATAGCCCAGAACCCTGGGTCTCATGGCATGTTTATCATTCAGTTTGGTTATTTACATGCTTATTAAAGTTTCTATTTCATTTAAGATTTCAGATTTATTTGCATAAATGTGTTTATAGTTCTGTCATGGTTTTCTAAAGGATTTCATCTAACTGTGATTATGACTCTTTGATTGTGGTTTTTTTCAGTTACTTAGTTTTATAGTCACATAATGTGTGTGGTTAGAAGAGGCAAATCTAGAGTGTGGTGGCCCTATTTAAAAGTTCACATATCCTGAGTTGAGGGATGAGTTGCTTTTTTCTTGTGCTGGCATATACCAGATGTTGTGAGAGAGGATGACACGGCTGCCCTCTACCTGTGTACACCAACTATCCTTATTTGTTTGTTGTATTTTAAACATTTCTTTTTTAGTTTTTGATATATAGTATGTTCACACTGTTTAAAAATATAAAAGCACTATAAAAACATGTATCAGGGAGTCTTATTTGTTTCCTCCACATCTTTCTCCCACATCTCCTTATATTAGCTTCTTGTATATCCTTTCATTATTTCGTTGTGCAGACAGGGAATTCTCTTTCTTGCACAGAAGGTAGCTGGCTGTTCATACTTTCTTGTACCATGTTTTATTTCCCTTAATTTGTTTTGGAGATTTTTTTCTAATTAGTAAAGATCTTTCTCATTCTTTTAATATAATTCTGTCATATTCCGTTATGGGGATATAGGTTATTTTATAACTTGCCTGTTGAAGGACACTGGGTTATTTCCAGTGCTTTGTAAAAGAAATAATACTGCAAGGAGTAAACTTCACAGAAGCTATTAAGTGTGTAGGTATATCTGTAGCATTAACAAGTGGGATTTCTGGGTGAAAGGATAAACGTATTTGTACTTCTCATAAAAATTGCCAAATTTTCCTTCTCAACAGTACTTCAGTCATTCATTCAGCAAATATTTATCCAGCATATACAGTGTACCTGACACTCTTCTAGGTCCCAGAGGAAAAGTTGTGAGTAAAAGATAAATATATCTGCTTTTATGGAGCTCACATTCTAGTCGGGGGGAGGGGGTCAGTGCTGAGATTATAAATAAGGTAAATGTATGGTTTGATAGAATTGTGTAGTGCTGTGCGAAATAAAATAAAGCAGTATAGCTTTCTGGAAAGTGCCAGGAGAGGGATTGTAATTTAACATAGTATATATATAGGCAAAGAGTGTGCTTCAGTGAAAACTTGAGCACTGAAGAATTTTTTAGAAGAGGTGATGGAATGAGTTATTTATGGGAAAGAGAACAACAATTTAAAAGGTCCTGAGGTAGGAGTTTGCTTAGTACAGTCATGCATCACTTAATGTCCACGATACATTCTGTGAAATAGGACCATATGTGATTTGGACATTGTGCAAACACTATGTGATATACCGCTGTGGCCTGTTCTCCGATCAGGATTTCTGAACTGCATTATAGTATAAGCTTTTGGGACCACGGACGTGTATGCAATCGGATGTTACCTAAACAGATGTTATGTGGCATATGGCTTTACTTTTTTTTTTCCTAAATTTTATTTATTTTGTTGTTGAGAATATACACAGCAAAGCATACACCAATTCAACAGTTTCTACATGTACAATTTAGTGACATTGATTACATTCTTTGAGTTGTGCAACCATTCTCGACCTCCTTTTCTAAATTGTTATTCCCTCATTAACATAAACTCACTGCCCCCTAAAACTCATTGCTGTCAAGTTGATTCCGACTCATAGCAACCCTGTAGGACTGAGTAGATACTGCCCCATAGGGTTTCCAAGGAGCAGCTGGTGGATTCAAACTGCTGATCTTTTGGTTAGCAGGCAAGCTCTTAACCACTGTGCCACCAGGGCCCCCTAAGGTTCCTGTTTAATCTTTCGAGTTGCTGTTGTCAATTTGAACCGATATAGATAGTTCTTAAATGAGCATAATGCTCAAGGCAGACCTTTTTTTACTAGTTAGGGTAAACTGTTCAGTTTTAAGAAGACTTCAGGGCATATTTTTGGTTTAAGGTTGAAAGATTATCTCAGGGCAGTAGTTTCAGGGGTTGCTTCATACTTCTTAAGGAACAGTGAGGAGGCTGATGTATTCAGAGCAGAGTAAGCATAAGGTAGAGGAGTAGCATATGAAGCCAGAGAACTGATGACCAGGTCATGTGTAGCCTTCAGGTTATTGTATGATTTTAGCTTTTGCTTTGAATGAGATAGACCATTGTAGGGTTTTGAGCAGAGGTGTGATGTCCTCTGACTTGTAGTTTAGAAGTTTCATCACTTGCTGAATAAAGGACACTGGATTTTTTCCAGTGCTTTGCTCTTAAAAATGATACTGCAAGAAGTAACTTTTATGGCTGCTCTGTTGAAAATAGGTTGTAGTGGGGCAAAGGTAGAAGCACACAGGTTATTGCAATAACCTTGGCAGGAGATATTGAATGTGTAAACCATGGTTTTGGGGTAGAGGAGGTAAGAAGTGGTAAAGCCAATAGAAGGAGAGGGCCTGATACTCCATGTTCTTATTCCCAGGTGTTATTGATTGAATTGTGTCCCCCTCAGATACGTGTTGAAGTACTAACCCTTGTAGGAAATATGACTCTGTTTGGAAATAGGTGTTTTCTTTTGTTATGTTAATAAGGCCATAACAGAGAAGGGTCCTAAATTTAATCACTCAGAATAGATAGAGACACACACTAGGGGAAGACAGATGACAAGGAATGCCAAGAAACTCAAAGGAACTAAGAACTCCCAGGGCTACCAAGGAAAGACCCTCCCCTAGAGCTGATGCCCTGATTTGGACTTTTTTGCTTCCACTGTTTCAGAGGACTGGTGGTGCAGTGGTTAAGTGATAGTTTGATGGTTCGAGCCCACCAGCCATTCAGCTGGAGAAAGATGTGACAGTCTGCTTCCATAAAGATTACAGCATTGGAAACCCTTTGGGGCAGTTCTATTCTGTACTGTAGGGTTGCTGTGAGTCAGACTTGACTTGGTGGCAGTAGGTTAATGGGCATTTCAGAGGGAAATCTGAAGCTAGGATATTTTTCTTTACTTTGTAACTAACCTGCCCATCTGGAAGCTTGTAAGATTTTATTGTTGCCATTCTTAATTAATAAAAAGGTATGTCTCAGTGTGTGTGTGTGTGTGTGTTTTCATTAACCTTGGGTTGGTGGTTTTTTTTCTTACAAAATTTTAAAATATTTCACCCTGCTCTCTTGCTTCCATGGTTTCTCATGAGAAGACCAAAAAAAAAAAAAAAAAACATTACTGTCAAATTGATTGAGACTCAGAATGACCCCATAGGACAGTTTAGAACTGCTCCATAGGGTTTCCAAGGCTTAAGGCTTGATGGAAGCAGACTGCCACATCTTTTCTCCCAGGGAGCGGCTGGTGGGTTAGAACCGCTGAGCTTTCAATTAGCAGCCAAGCACTTAACCACCTCACCACCAGGGCTCCTTTCTGATGAGAAGCCCCGTTAATTTTTACCCTTGTTTTTGTATAGGTGAGGTGTCCTATCATTGTTCTCCCCCCCCATTTTTTTCAAGATTTTCTCTTTGTCTTTTTGCAGTTTGAATATAATATGCCTAGATATTGTGTGTGTGTGTGGGTGTGTGTGTGCGCGCGCGCGCGCATGCACGCGTTTTGTGTTTATCCTGCTTGGTGTTCTTTTAGCTTTCTGAATCTATTGTTAATTTTAGAATGTTCTTGGACATTATTACTTCAAATATTTCTTCTCCGTTCTCTCTTCTGTCTCTGGTATTCCAATTATGTGTATTTTACGTCTTTTGATGTTGTTCCACAGTTCTTGGATATTTTTTGTTCTTTTTTTTTTTTTTCGTGTGTTTTTGTTCCCCCCTCCCACCCCTGTTGACTGTTTTTTCCCACTTAGGTAAGATAGACTGGAGAGGAATTCACTTCCAGCTGGGATTAGATTTCAGAGAGTAGTCCTTTGTTATGGAGAAGACTCTGGGAATATTTTACAATGGTTATTTTTTCCCCCGTTCCCTTTGCCAAGTCAAAGAGTTGGTTTTTGTCAGGTCTTCTCCATGAGAAACTGATGAGGTTCATGGAGGGAAATCCCATGAAAATGGGAGGCCCCACTAAGACTGCTCTCCCCAGGCATCTTAGTCATCTAGTGCTGCCGTGACAGAAATACCACAAGTGGATGGCTTTCACGAAGAGAAATTTATTTTCTCACAGTCTAGTAGGCTAGAAGTCCAAATTCAGGGTGTCAGCTCCAGGGGAAGGCTTTCTCTGTCGGCTCTGGAGGAAGGTCCTTGTCATCATCAGTCTTCCCCCAGACTAGGAGCTTTTCAGCGCAGGAACCTCGGGTCCAAAGGACGTGCTCTGCTCCCGGTGCTCCTTTCTTGGTGGTATGAGGGTCCCCCCCCGCCGCCCCCCGTCTCTCTGCTCACTTCTATCTTTTATATCTCAAGAGATTGCCTCAGGACACAATCTGATCTTGTAGATTGAGTCCTGCCTCACTAACACAACTGTCATGCATCCTCCCTCATTAACATCATAGAGGCAGGATTTGCAACATATAGGAAAATCACACAATACCAGGAATCATGGCCCAGTCAAACTGATGCACACATTTTTGGGGGGACATAATTAAATCTATGACACCAGGTGTTTCTCACTTTAATACTTGTCATGGATTGAATTATGTCCTCCCAAAATATGTGTCAACTTGGTTAGTCCATGATTCCCAGTATTGTGTGATTGTCCACCATTTTGTCATCTGATGGGATTTTCCTGTGTTGTAAACCCTACGTCTGTAATGTTAATGAGGTGGGATTAGTGGCAGTTATGTTAGTGAGGCAGGACTCACTCTACAATTAGGTTGTGTTTTAAGTCAATCTCTGTTGAGATATAAAAGAGAGAAGCAAGCAGAGAGACATAAGGACCTCATACCACCAAGAAACAAGAGCCAAGAGAATAGTGTGTCCTTTGGACCTGAGGTCCCTGTGCTGAGAAGCTCCCCGACCAGGGAAGACTGATGACAAGGACCTTCCCGCAAAGCCAACACCTTGGAGCTGGCACCCTGAATTTGGACTTCTAGCTTCCTAGACTGAGAGAGAATACATTTCTCTTTGTTAAAGCCATCCACTTGTGGTTATAGCAGCACTAGATAACTAAGACGGTGCTTGTCCACACTCAGCCTCTACTAATTTTCAAAACTACTATGTAAGTGTTCTTTATGGCTCCAGCAGTTTATACTCTTAAGTAAACAGATCTCAGCTTGTTTCTTGGTTTCTCCAGATTTTAGCATGGTAGTTTTCCTGCATTCTCAGTTCTCTGATGGGTTCAAGGAAAGTCATTGATTTTTAGTTTGTCAGCTTTTTCTTGTTACAAGGACAGGTGTGATGACTTCCAAGTTCTTTATATGTCAGAGATGAAACTGAAGTCTTTTTCATTAATTGTGAATTCTTTCAGTGAGAACTCAAGTATACTTTCAGCTTAGTAAAACTGTCTTATTTATTCATGATTAGTTCTTTATTTCTTTTCATCAATTTCTCTTAATTACCTGGAAACCTTATTATTTACATGTTAGCTCTTCTGCATATGTCAACCAAAACCATTCTCTTTGTGTACTAATTACTGAGCTTGGACTGCTTTTCTTGGGATTCTGGCTCCTCTTAAATTGGGCTAGTAATTATCTTTTTCATGAGCAAGATTGTATGTTCCCTGAGGACTTTGACGGAACAGGCTCCTTTGGTCTCTTGAGCAGGTGTCACCCAGCAGACTGTAGAGGGCAAGTCAGTTTCTGCTTTTTTTTTCTTTTTTTTGGTGGCTAATAAGCTGGAAACTGTTATTCTTTTAGATGCTCAGTAAAGAAGCTTCAGGCCTCCCAGGACCTCCCATATGGAGCCTTGGTGGCGCAGAGGTTAAGCACTCAGCTGCTAACCGAAAAGTTGGTGATTTGAACCCACCAGCCTCTGCCACCAGCTGCTCCATGGGAGAAATATGTGGTAATCTGCTTCTGTAAAGATTATAGCCTAGGAAACCCTATGGGGCAGTTTCCTGTCCTGTAGGGTTGCTATGAGTTGAAATGGACTTGATGGCATACAACAACATCTTTTGTTCTATGTTGTAGGAAATTTGCACCATTTCCCATATGTGTACATTCTATTTCTGGACTTTGGGTTTTTTTTTTTAATGTATATATATTTTTTATTGTACTTTAGATGAGGGTTTACAGAACAAATAGTTTCTAAGTAAACAGTCAGTACACATATTGTTTCATGACACTGGTTAACAGCCCTACCTATGGCATGTCAACACTCTCCCTTCTCGACCTTGGAGGACGCTTTTTTTTTTTTTTTGTGAAAATGTACATAGCCCAAGTTACACCACTTAAAAAGTTTCTACATGTACAATTCAGTGACATCGATTACATTCTTCAGTTGTGCTGCTGCTGTTCTCACTGTCCTTTTCCAAATTGTTCTATCACCATTGTCTTAAACTCACTGCCCCCTAGGCTTCCTGTCAAACCTTTTGAGTTGCTGTTGTCAATTTGATCTCACATAATTTTTTTTTTACCTTAGATGAAGGTTTGCAGAATAAGTAGTTTCTCATTAAACAGTACACATATTGCCATACGACAATGGTTAACAACCCCAAGACATGTCAACACTGTCCCTTCTCAACCTTGGGTTCCCTGTCACCAGCTTTCCTGTCCCCTCCTGCCTTCTAGTCCTTCTCCCTGGACTGCTGTGCCTCATTAGTCCCGTTTCGTTTTATGAGGCTGTCCAATCCCTGGCTGAATGGTGAACTTCGGGAGTGACTTCACCACTGAGCTAAAAGGGTGTTTGGGGGCCATACTCCTGGAGTTTCTCCAGTCTGCCAGGCCAGTAAATCCGGTCTTTTTTTTTGTGAATTAGAATTTTGTTCTACATCCTTTTCCAGCTCTGTCCAGGACCCTCTGTTGTGATCCCGGTCAGAGCAGTCTGTGGTGATAGCCAGGCACCATCTAGCTGTACTGGACTCAGTCTGGTAGAGGCCGTGATAGCTTTTCTTTGTATCCTGTTCCCTTCATTCTCCCTTGCTTCTGAAGAGGTGAGACCAGTGTAGTATCTTAGATGGCTGCTTAGACGCTACTTACCAAGGTAGAATGTAGAACATTGTCTTTATAAACTGTGTGATGCCAGTTCAGCTAGATGTTCCCCAATACCATGGTCCCCACAGCCCTCCACCCAGCAATTCAGCCCCTCAGTTTGAGTGTGTTTATGGAGCTTCCATGACTTTCCTTGTGCAAGTTGTGCTGGCTTCCCGGGTACTGCATACTGTCTGATCTTTCACCAAAGTTACCACTTATCTGTTGTCTATTTAGTATTCCCCCCCACCCCTCCCATCCCTCGTAACCAACGAAGATTGTTTCTTTTTGTGTATAAACTTTTACATGAAGTTTCACAGGTTCATCATTGTTCTTTATTGTTGCATAATATTCCACTGTGTGTATGTTCCATAGTTTGTTTATCCATTCATCTATTGATGGGCTTCTAGGTTGTTTCCATCTTTTTGCTATTGTGAACAGTGCTGCAATGAATCTGAGTGTGCATATGTCAATTCGTGTGATGGCTCTCATTTCTCTAGGATATATTCCCAGGAGTGGGATTGCTGGATCGTATGGTATTTCTATTTCTAGCTTTCTAAGGAAGTGTCATATCAATTTCCAAAATGGTTGTATCATTTTGCATTCCCACCAGCAAGACATAAGAGTTCTGATCTCCCCGCAGCAGCCTCTCCAACATTTGTTATTTCCAGTAATGCCGGGGTGAGATGGTTTCTCATTGTAGTTTTAATTTGCATTTCTCTAATGGCTAGTGATCAAGAGCATTTCCTCATGTGTCTGTTGGCCGCTTGAATGTCTTTTTTGGTGAAGAGTCTGTTCATTTCCATCGCCCATTTTTTAATTGTATTATTTGTCTTTTTGTTGTAGAGGTGTTGGATTTTTTTGTAGATTTTGGAGATTTAACCTTTGTCTGACTTGTAATGTCCAAAAATTTTTTCCCAGTCTATAGGTTCTCTTTTTACTCTTTTGGTGAAATCTTTTGATGAGCATAAGTGTCTCATTTTTAGAAGATCGCAGTAATCTAGCTTATCTTCTGGGGTTTGTGTGTTGTTGGTTATGGTTTGTATCCTGTTAATGCTGTGCATTAGGGCCTGTAGTGTTGATCCTATTTTTTCTTCTGTGAACTTTATAGTTTTTGGCTTTATATTTAGTTCTTTGATCCAAATTGAATTAGTTTTTGTGTATGGTGTGAAGTATGGGTCCTGTTTTGTTTTTTTGCAGATGGACATCCAGTTCTGCCAACACCATTTGTTAAAAAGACTGTTCCCCATTTGATGGACTTCGGGCCCTAGTTGAAGATCAGGTGACTGTAGGTGAATGGATTTACATCTGGGTTCTCAATTCTGTTTCATTGGTCAATGTATCTATCGTTGTATCAGTCCCAGGCTGTTTTGACTACCGTAGCTGTATAGTAGGTTCTGAAGTCAGGTAGGGTGAGTCCTCCAACTTTATTCTTCTTTTTCAATAGAGCTTTACCTACCTGGGGCTTATTCCCTTTCCATATAAAGTTAATGATTAGTTTTTCCATCTCTTTAAAGAATGTTGTTGGTATTTGGATTGGGATTGCATTGTATTTGTAAATTGCTTTGGTTAGGGTTGTCATTTTCACAATGTTGAGTGAACCCATCCACGAGCATGGTATGTTTTTCTATTTATGTAGATCGTTTTTGGTTTCTTGCAGTAGTGTTTTTGTAGTTTTCTTTGTATAGGTCTTTTACATCCCTGATTAGATTTATTCCTAAGTATTTTATTTTCTTATGGGCTGTTGTAAATGGTATTGCTTTCCTGATTTCCTTTTCATCGTTCTCTTTATTGGTGTGTAGGAATCCAACCGATTTTTGTATGTTTATCTTGTATCCTGCTACTCTGCTGAATCTTTGTTAATTCCAGTAGTTTTTCTCGTGGAGTCTTTAGGGTTTTCTATGTATAGTATCATATCATCTGTGAACAGGGATGGTTTAACTTCTTCATTA
>NW_004444244.1:431027-469969 GCF_000243295.1 Trichechus manatus latirostris
TAATTCTTTTGGTTTTGGGTAGTCCTTAAGAGTTCATTTCCTAGGTTGGTATCTGACTAGTACAATCCTGTGTCCTATATTCAGCCTATTGTCTGATATTGTTTGTTCTCAGATTGAAGGATTCCGTTTGATAATTCTTTTAAGTTTGGTTTGGTTTTTACAAATAGTCCCTTAATTTCTGTTTATCTGGAAATGACCTAGTTTTACCATCATATGTGAATGAAGGTTTTGTAGGGTATATTATTCTTGGCTGGCAGTTTTTTGCTTTCAGGGCTTTATACATGTCACTCCATTGCCTTCTTGCCTGCATGGTTTCTGCCAAGTAATCTGTGCTTAGTCTTATTGTTTCTCTTGTGTATGTGACTTTTTGTTTTTCTCTAGCTGCTCTCTGGATTCTTTGTCTTTGGTTTTAGCTAGTGTGATTATGATATGCTTCGGTGATTTTCTTTTTGGGTCTGTCCTGTATGGGTTTCATTGAGCTTCTTGGATGGTCAGTTTTTTATCTTTCATGATATTGGGGAAGTTTTCTGTCAGTAATTCTTCAGTGATCCTCTCTGTGTTTTCTGTTTTCTCCTGCTGTTCTGGAACTTCGATCACTCGCAGATTTTTGTTTTTGATTGTATTCTACGCAATTCTCAGGGTATCTTCATTTTCCTTCGTTCTTTTTTCTGATTTTTTCTCAAACATAGTTGTATCCAAGTGTTTGTTTTCAATTTCACTGATCCTGTCTTCCATCGTTTCAAACCTGCTCTTCAGCCCTTCTATGACACTGTCCATTTCTGAAATCTTTTGGATTTCTAATTGTTGTTTTTGTATAATTTCTAGTTGGGAATTTATTTTGGCATTTTGTTCCTGTATTATTTTCCTGAATTCTTCCATTTATTTGTCTGCCTTTTCCGTGAATTTGTCTCTTTTTCCTCATTTTGTCTGCTTTTTACTTCAAGTCTTAGATAATTTTCAATATTAGAGATTTGAATTCCCTATCAGTTAGGTCTAGTGCCTTTTCTTCTGCTGGAAAGTTATCTGGTGTTTTAGTTTGGACACCTACTGGAACCATCCTGTCCTGTTTTTGTATATGTTTTGATATTGTCTGTTATCTTTTGGGGCATTCAGTAGTTATTTCCCTCGTTTATTGATTGTAGATTTGTTTGTTTTGTCCTGCTTTTTTGTTTTCTTTGGTTATGTCTAAGGCAGGATGTGTGTTCTGTGTTGTTTGCTCACTGTGGGCACAATACTTTTCACCTCCTTCTCTAGTGGGCAGGGTCTGTTACTCAAGTATGGTATAGCAGGACAGGTCCAGCTGAAGCGGAGTTACTGGGATGGGTTGTTTGTGGCAAGTACTAGGGCTGACAGTGCAGTCTGGGAATCAGTGCAGGGTAGGTTCCAGTACGCCGTGCTTGTGCTGCTTGGGAGTGTGATGTTCAGCGTGTGGTGCAGGAAGGCAGGAAGGAGGTGGGAGATTGTTACGTGTGGAGCTAAGATGGGTATCGGAAAGATGAGGGGACAGAGGAACAGGAAGCAAAAACATACACAGAAACGAAAAAGAGTTTTAAGGGATCTTGCTATTGGAGTGCAGAGATGAGAAACTGATAAATGGGGAAAAACAAAAATGAAAAAAAAGAGGAAAAGGGTAAAAGAAAAAAATGAGTAAATCGAGAAACTGGAAATGAAGGAAGACCAAGAGGGAATAAGAGAGAGAAGAAAACAAAGACACACACACAAAAAAAAAAAAAAAAACCAAGAAAAAAGAAATGCCCCCAGTGATGTCCCTGTGTGTATGCACAGTTTAAGAGAGTAGCTTCCAATCCACATAGTACTACCTGGCTAGAAGCGGCTCCCAAGCCGAGAAAAGAAAAAGAAAACAAAGAACGAATCAGAGCAAACAAAGAAAAAGCCTTCGGGGTCCCACCAAGGCAGTGGCATGGGCTGGGAGGCAGTTTCACAGTCGAGCAGTGTTTCACAGCCTTTCAGGAAGGAGTAAAGATGGTACATGGAGCCGGGTATTTGAGAGAAAGGAGGGGGAGGTGGTGAGAGGTAGTGAAGAAATCTAAAAAAGTGGGAAAAAACAATACCAGCAGCCAATAAATGGCACTCAGGGAACCGGCCAATGCTGGTGGGTGGAATCCAAGCAATACCAGGGTGAAACCGGTGTTTCCCAACTAAGAGACTGTGGTCGTGGGAAGCAGAGGAGGTCGAGTGGGGATGAAGAAGGGTGGGGGTTGGGAGAACGTATATCGCTGGTTACTGGTTGTTCTGTCTCCTGCTAGAAGCTCCATGAAGCTGCTTTCTCGTATCCCCTGTTAGCTGATCTCTGATAGGAGTCCAAGATGGCGGATCTGTGCTGCGGTAGCTGATAGGAGACCTCTGCATGTATCTCTCCTCGCTTTCTGTTCTCGGTCAGTTTCTTATTCCATTTGGTGCTTGGCTGAATTCTTTATCTTTTCATTTGATGCTTAGGGTTTCAGGATTGACGTGTGACCCTGTTTGACTTAGTTTTTCAGATCTTTGCTGTGGAGGGATGGCATGGTGCTTCTGACTGTAGTGACATGTTACCCAGAAGTCTCAGGACTTTGAGAGTTTTGATTTTAGTTTTTATAATTCAAATTTTTTAATTTTTGAGGATTTTTTCTTATTCTCTAATGATTCCTTATAATAGTCATTTTTTAAAACAATTTTCTACTTAATATACTTAAGAGTGCCATTGTATCTTAGGCTGGGTTCTTTAGAGAAGCAAAACCAGTAAAGTATATAAGTATACATACAGAGAGATTTATATCAAAGAAACAGCTCATGTGATTATAGAGGTTGGAATGTCCCAACTCCGTGGATTAGGATAGAGGCTTCTCCCCATTTACGTAGCTGCAGGGACTGGCGAACCCAAGATTGGCAGGTCAGAAAGCAGGACTCTGCTCACAGGCTGTGAGGATTCACGAATCCCAGGATCAACAGATAAGCTGATAGCTCAAGTCCCAAGAACCATAGGCCATGTGAACAGGAGGCAGCTGCAGGATCCAGAGTGAGCAAAAAACCAGAACATCTGCTTATATTCAGATGCAGGCCCCACCCCCAAAGAAACTCCATTTCAACTGACTGGCTACTCATAGCAGATTCAGTCATGAGAGTGATCACATATAAACATTGCGACTCATGGCCCAGCCAAGTTGACACACAGTCTTAACCATCACACACTGGAATTAAAGGAGCCTGGTGGCATAGTGGTTAAGAGCTATGGCTGCTAACTAAAGGTAGGCAGTTCAAATCCACCAGCCGCTCCTTGGAAGCCCTATGGGGCAGTTCTACTCTGTTCTGTAGGGTCACTAAGAGTCAGAATCAACTTGACAGCATCCAGTTTGGTTGGAATTAAAAGGAGATTTTCTTCCATTTTTTGCTGTGATTTTTTCCCCCCATATTCATTTCTTTGGATTATTTTAGTTTTTGTCATCTGCTCTTGATTTTCCTAAAATAGCTTTGCTTCTTCATTTTCTGTTCGTTTTCCATAATGAAGAGCTAGTATGTTTAGTGTAGGTTACTAATATACTGTTCTCTCCTAGTTGTGTTTTTACCTTTTAGAGATTTTTTTTCTCATTTGTCATGGTCTATTCTTTTTCCAGGCTCCTTTGTGGGCTTCCTTCAGAACTTGTACTTTGACTTTTGTCTCCTCAATCTCTTTCCTTGGGAGCATCTTATCCAATGCTGGTTTTGCAGCCTCTGGAATTGCAGTTATTCATTAATCCTCACCTTCATCCTAGGCCTCCCTTCTGAGCTCCAGAACCACACATCCAGATTCCTCCTGCAGATCTCTACTTGCCTGTTCTACAGACACTTCAAGCACAAACATATACAAGAACTCTCTTTTACCTTCTGCCCAACCTACTTCCTTGTCTTTGCAAGTGGCACGTGGATTTATCTGGATGCTCACAAAGATAGCCAGGATGATAGTTTCCTCATTTTTCCTTTTGCACCATGAATTAGGGACCAAAAAATCCTATAATATCTTATTCTGTATAATGAATTCTTTATTCCAGGAGTTGGCAAAATTTTTTTTTGTAAAGAGCCAGATAGATATTTTAGTCTTTGCAGGCAAAGATAGAAAATAAAGGGAATTATGTAGGTACTTACTGAACAAGAGAGAACACAAAAAAACACTTTTTATTGATGAAATTCAAAATATTAAAGTGACTCAGTATAGTGTTTTGTAATACAGGTCTGCTAATGAAAAGAATGGAATTCTTTTTTGGATGGGAACAATAAACTTTTGCTTAATTTGGGCCTAAGTTGGTGTTCCATATTATTATAATTTATTGTAAGTCTTCATCTGTTAGTGCTAATCTGTAATGAGCTTTTACGTATTTCATCTTTGAAAATGTCTTTTCACACAGATAGGTACTGCCAATTACTGATGCCAGTCCACAGGCATGTGTTTTTAATTGAGGATGTTCCTCACTTGCAAGCTACTTATACAGTTCTGTCAGATTCTTTCTTGATACTTGCTTTTTGCCATGCCATCACATTTCACATTAATCACTTCCAACTGAAGTTAGGTGGATTCTTCTTAATTTTAAAGTTAAATATTTTGGAATATGGCAATATCCTGTGACTTGCATGGAGGTCCAAAAAATGCTTTGTGTTGAAAGCGTAGTTTGAACTCAGAAAATGTATCCACTTCTTGCTTTGACTTTTGACAGGGTCATACATGTATACAGTTGCTTGACATTACTTGTGATTCTAATAATGTTAGTTGTTGAAATGACTTTACCACAGTATAAACTTTGTTTTGTTTTGTAATTTTAGGTTGAATTCATTAGGAAACAGTATCAAGTCTGTAGCAAGAGTTAATTTCTAAAGCTGTTCAGTGTTTGATATTAGGAGGGTCATTCTTTTTATTCAGTAAAATTTCAATTTTGACCCAATGCTCAAATAATCACAATAAAATTTTACCACTGCTAAGTCATTGGTCTTCTGTGTAGTAGAGTAAGTCAAGATATTCATCTTTTATTTCTGATGGTGATTCATGGAAGTGACTATGGTTATATCCACAAGAGTGAATGAAGTTCACCATAGACACTACTGGTTCAATTATTCACGCTAGGTTCAAAATTTTTCTGCAGAGTGTTTTCTGATAAATGATACAATGAATAGCCATAGATTTTAGACAACTTACATTTTCATAGGCTTTATAACTTTGTTCCACTAAGCCTTATTCTGCCCTACACATATTTTCATTATCATCAGTTGTAACACATATTGGCACATTCCATTTCAGGTTGTACTGAGTTTGTATTTTCTCAATCTCTCTGAAAATATTCTCTTCTGTAATTCCATGCAGATTGTTTATAGGAACTAATTCTCCAGTTTTTTCAAGCTTAGCATTGACATCCTGAATAAACAGTAGCAACTGAGCAGTATCGGTAACATCTGTTGACTCAAGAGCCAGGGAAAACCAGCTGATCATTTACCTTGTTTAATTCACTATTGATGGTGCTTCCAGTGTCCTCAACTCTTTGAGTAACTCTTTCTCACCAAGAGACTAATAGTCTTAAACAGGTTTATTTTCTTTGGACACATTTCTTTAGCTGTTTTTAATCAAACACAGTTTAATAACTTACCATTGACAAATGGCTTTCTTTGCTTGTCCAACAAATGAGCCACTGAGAAACTTTCTTTGGTTGCAGCCTCATTTTCATATTTTATTTTTTTGAAGAAATTCTGTTTTAGCTTTTCTGTTTTTATGACTGGTACTTTCCTGTGGTCTGTGAATACTGTTATGAGTGCTTAGTCTGGCAGCGTTGACCTATATGGTATTTTTAGCACAGCTATGATGTCATTGGAGTCCTGGTGGTGCAGTGGCTAACTGTTCAGGCTGCTAACTAAGATGTCAGGCAGTTCGAATCCACCAGCCATTTGTTGGAACCCTATGGGGCAGTTCTATTCTATTCTGTAGGGTCACTATGAGTCGGAATTGACTCGACGGCACACAACAATGGTGTCATTGCATAATAAGCACAATGTTTTGCCATCTAATTTGATAAGAGAATAATCCACACTAGACTGTGTCTTAAAAATATGACGTTCAGAATCCTTTCTTCGTCTTGTTTTGACTCCATATGCACTGGTGATAGAAACTAAACTGAAATGTCATGATATGATGATAAGCCTGGCACTTGAAATGCAGTGAAATTATAACTGTACCATTGTTATTTGCCAGGCAGCAGTGAAAGTATGTGGGATAAAGAATTTTACATTACCCAAAGAATCTGGCCTTTGTCCTTGGTTCCTGACAGAAACCTTTAAAACCTTGGAATTTCCCCAGCCATTGAAGTGTCTTTGATGATGCCTCCAGACCAACACCTGAGCATGTATGCTGAAGTCCCTCTTGGATAGGGTCTTGCCTAGCTAGAAAGACCCACCACTGATATCAGCCCAACTTCAGGGGAGGGGGCTGATTCAATCAATCGTGCCTACTTTATGAAGCTTCAGTAAAGGCTCTGGACACGGAAATGCCATGGGCTTCCTGGTTGATGAAAGACATTGATTCATGTGGGTAGGAACCCTCCCAGACACCCTATGCGTCTCTTCATTTGTATCCTTTTAGCTATAATAAAACTGTAATTATAAGTATAGCACTTTTCTCAGTTCTGTGAGTCATTTTAGCAAAGTATTGAGGTAATAGTAGGAGCCAGTAAGTCAGAAATGAGGGTGGTTGGAGGCTTGGGACTTCCAAGGTTAAGACTAGTATCCTGAGGGGGTAGAGGGAACCCCAGAATTTGTAGACAGCAGGTCTAAATTGAGGGAGTCCTGGGGACCCTCAAACTTATGGTTGGCATCCTGAGAGGTTAGAAGAAAGCTCTGGTTTTACAGTTAGTAGGTCAGAAGTGAGGGTGTTGTGGGGACCCCCAAGCTTGCAGTTGGTGTCTGAAGTCTTGGGCAGACTTGGCAATCTGGATGACTGTGCCCTTTAACTTGAGATCTGACTTAGCTTTGGTGGATAGGGTCAGAGGAAGAAGTACTATATTGTGCAGTTGGTATCAGAATTGAACAGAGCAGAATTCACTTAATTAGGATTAGTAAATTCCTTTATTCAGTAGTGAGAAGTGGAATTGATTGATTGATCGATCTTCATATGAGTGTTACATACAGTCTCATAGCTACTCACCTTTGCTGTTACAGTGAGAAAGCAGCCATAGATAATATATAATCAAACGAGCTTGGTTATGTTCTAATAAAATTTTATTTAGGGATACTGAACTTTGAATTTCATGTAATCTTCATGTGTCACAAAGTGATATTCTGTTGGTTTCTTTTTCCCATTTATAAATATAAAATGATTCTTAGCTCACAGTCTGTAAAAAATGTGAAAGGCCAGAATTGGCTTGTGAGCTATGGTTTGCCCACCCCTGCCCATTCTTCCCGCCCGAATATAGGGGATCATCTCTCTCTCTGGTCTTTGCCTTATATTTCTTCTTAAGCCAGTCTCTACTCTTCTTTAAAGCATTGCTTCTAAAATGCAAATCTGGACATGTAACTCCAGTGTTTACTTAACATTTTCATTGGCTCATTATCCACAGCTGTGATATTGAAGTTGCGGTGTATACCTTAGTGAATACTTAAGAAAATCTATCAGCATATTATAAGAAAATACTAGTGTATCTATTTACATGTATTTGTATCTAAAAAATTTTTTTTCATTGTACATATATGTAGCTTATGAGAACGTTTTGGAGACCCCTGAAATAGAAATTAGTCCCCAGTAATTTCATAATCTTGCTTCTGATTATGCTTATGAATCTTTATCTTAATACATCTCAAATTCTTTCTCTGACAAACGGTGCTATTTGTAGTTCCATTAACTTGCCAAGTGTTTTTAATGCCTCCAGGCCGTTGCTTTATTGTTGACCCATAATCTTAAGAACACATAATTGACATGTAAGGACTCAGTGCCTTACTTCTTTAAAGAAGCCCCATGTCATGATTCAAAATAGAACTTAGCATTTCTTTCCCTGTGCAACCACCATCTATCTTTTAGTTACTTCTAGCATTTCTTCTGTAACATGTTATTCTGTTACATAATATTACACACACACACACACACACACACACACACACGTGCACACACACCTTGGTGTGTGTGTGCAAAGCAGTATCCCTAACTTCCAGACTTAGAAAGTGAAGAAAATGGTGCGTGTCTGTGTGTATGTATGTGTGTGTGTATGTATGAATGTAAATATATATGTATTTAAAGATGTCTCTCAGTCACATTATGAGTGTCTTGAGAGCAAGATTTTTTTATAATTCATCTTTCTATTCCCAGAAAGTGGGACACTTCCAGATACACTGGGGAACTTGAGAATTTTTTTTTTTTTGCATGAATTTAGAAATACGTGGTTAGAGTACTTTTATTGTTGTTTTCTCATGACATGTAATGTCAGATAAAGTCCAGAGTAGGTGCGCTGTGTAACATTTTCTCTTCAGTTATCAACAATTAACACAAAAATGTTAGATCCCAAACATAGTGCTTGTTACTCTAGATTGAATACAGTGGTCACTTTAGATTGAATACAGATGTGTTATTCCAGGGGCGAGTGTC
The DNA here is from genome assembly GCF_000243295.1 of Trichechus manatus latirostris. Lineage (NCBI taxonomy): Eukaryota > Metazoa > Chordata > Mammalia > Sirenia > Trichechidae > Trichechus > Trichechus manatus. The sequence continues at coordinate 439,612 of NW_004444244.1, forward strand.
ATTCAAGGATGTGACTGTGGACTTCACCCAGGAGTGGCAGCACCTGTACCATGCTCAGAGGACCCTGTACAGGGTTGTGATGCTGGAGAACTACAGCCACCTTGTCTCAGTGGGTGAGGATTGTATAATATGTAATTCCAAATAACATTCATTTCTTTTTTAGCTGCTGGTATATTGGTGGTTTCTTTGTAGAGATTAATGATTTTAGGGGTTGAAATTTAGGGTCCAAAGGCAACCCCTGGGTAACAGGTATAAGATGATTGATCCCTTCTGGTCACTACAAAAAGCATGTTTTCCTCTTCTCCCCTTGGAAAAGTTCAAATGGCCCTATTATTGTAAAGCTCCTGAAGCTGAACCTTTCTCCTTCAGTGGCCCTAAAGCCCATGAGCCAGGCCCAAGTTCTGTGTCTTTTGCTATTCACAGGGTTTTACATTACCAAGCCAGAGGTGGTTTTCAAGTTGGAGAAAGGAGAGGAGCTGTGGATCTTAGAAGAAGAATCCTCAAGCCAGAGCCACCCAGGTGAGCTAGTGAGTACCTAAATAGCCATAAGCCAAGTTAGATCCCAGAGGATCAGTTTAGATGTTGGTACCTTTGAGATTTTTTTGAGGAATCTTTTTTTTTTAGAGTGGCTGAAAATAGCTGGCCTGTATTCCTTAGATATATACATCACACTTGCAGGTAACAAACACTCATAGCTAAACGTTCTTGGGTTTTTGCTTACATTTTATAGACAGAGTCACCATTCTTAATATTTCCAAAAACCCAATTCTTATCTCACCTTAGATCTTTTTCTTATTCTTTCTCCATTAGTTGTTTTCTTTTAATTGTGTATGATTTTACTTGTGTATTATTCATTCAATAAGTGTTAAATTAGCATTTATTTATTTGCACTGTAGTTATGTTTATGAGCTAGGGATATTACTGTGGACAGTACAATAATCCTACTGTTATGGAGTCTGTATTCTTGTGTTGGAAGAGAGTGAAATGTGTGCTATTTTAGCAAGTGTTTTCAGAAGGACCCTCTGGATCAGTATCAGAATGCAGATTTTAATGAAGCGAGGAAGTATGTGGAGTATGTGGTTTCTGAATATCCTAGGCATTGGAGGGTTTGGAGCAAAGAAATGACATGATCTGATTCATGTATCTCTCTGGCTGTTGTACAGAGAAAATGCCAGCTGAGGGGATAGAGTGGGGTGGGGAGAAGGCAACAGTAAGATCTACAGTTGTCCACGTGTGTGGGATGATGGTGGCTTACATGAGCTTGGAAGTTACAGAGTTCATACGAAGTGTGTAGTTTCTAGAAAAATTTTGAAGATGTACCCGAAATAGTATTTGTTAGATTGCTTTTGGAATATAAGAAAAAGTAGCACTTGATACATAGAGATATAATTTTTTATGCTGGAGAGAATACTGGGGAGAAACAATACTGGGAGGAAATTATAAAGATGTAACTAAATCTAAACAAACATTGTGTATGTAAAATAATGTCTTTTAGGTATAAAAAGTACAAACAAAATACTAGAAAATAGCATGTAAGTCAATTAGTGGTTAGAGTCCTTTTATAATTTTTTAAAATTTTTCTGAAGACATTTGTTAAATATGCATGGTAAAATTTAATGAGTATATGCCAAAATAAGCAAAACAATATCCGTAACTTCCAAACCTGGAAAGTGAAGAAAATGGAAAAGAACCAGCCATTGTCAAAAAAATTGAATCAGACCAAACAAGGGTCATAAACGAATGGGGAATAAAGGATGGTAAATATAGAACAAATAGAAACTACAAGAAAAATATAGGAAACAACTCCAGGTATTTTAATAATAAATATTTTAGTAATAAATACAAATAGATTAAATTTTTCTGGTAGAAGAGATTATCGGGTTGTATTTTTAAAAGCTACGTATAGACTTTTTGGGGAGTTACACTTAAACCATATAAAACAATATGTAATAAAAAGGAGAATATAAAAGGAATAAGCATATAGAGTCAAATACTAAAGAAAATAGAATTGAGAGATCTCTATTGATATCAAATAAAATTGGTTAAGACAAGAATGTTTATTGGGATACAAATGCTCAGTACATACTCATCACAAAAGGAAAAGATAATGATTAGAACTAAAACACTAGCTTCAAATAAAACTTGATAGAACTATAGAGAGAAATTGCCAATATACTGTAGTGAGAGACTGCAATTTACCCATTTCAGTTATTGATAAATCAAGCATAAAATTCTTTAATAAAAACCTAGAAAGTTTGAAACACAAATTCATAATCTTAAAGCAAGAACCCTAAACAAGTATTAGGAAACTGTATTCAGTAATGAGTTAAAAAAAAAGAATAGCATGATTGAATTTACCCTGGCAATCAATGCAAAATGATTTACAATTAGTAACTGTTTGATTATAATTTACCTCATTAATACTTTAAACAGTAACAACCCATGTCATCTTAATAGATGTAGGATAAAAATCAGCTCCGATTTTTAATAGAAATGTCTACTAAAAGGATAGAAAGATATATCTTCATTCTTAAAAGGGTAACAGGAATCTGTTTCAGACATCATTCTTCAAACCAGATAAAAATCAGATTTTCAGTCTTAAAACTTGTATTAGTATTCTGAGGTTCTTACCCAGAGTGATGAGACAGAAAATGAAATTAATAAAAGTTAAAATCATTAGAAAACCAAATTCATTTACAGATGTTATGGTTGTCCTAATGAAACAATAAAGGAATCTGCAGAGAAATGATTAAAAATAGTATGAGTTTATAGCAAGTTGGCTGAATATAAGATCAGTGTATATAATCACATTTCTAAGCACAAGTAAGCTTTACAAAACACAGTTGAAAGAAATTAAACTATTTACAATGGCAAGAAAAAGTAAGAAAAATGTATTTAAAGACATTAAAGGAAATCTAAAAATAGAGGTAGGGAGCACTCAGTAATATCAAGTTGCAAAGTCCTCCCCTAAATTTACCTGTAGCTTCAATGTAATGTCAATAAAAATCTCCACTATTTTTTGTTTGTTTCATTTTGCTTGGAGTTTGATTTGTTTGTTCTTGTTATTTTAGCACTTAATGTGATAAATTTTAATTGGTATGGAATAAGAATAAGAAGCAGAAAGGGGAGCTTGGCCTCCTTCCTAGATACGAAGATTTATTGTAATGCTTCAGCAATTAAAGAGTATGGACTTTTTTTTTTGAGGTAAAATTCATATAAAATTCACCATTTTAACTATTTAGAAGTGTTTATTTCAGTGACTTCTAATACATGCACAGTGTTGTGTAACCATCACCACTGTCTGAATTCTAGAACATATTCATCATCCTAAAAAGAATGCCTACATCATTTAAGCAGTCATTCCCTACTTCTCTTTCCTCCCAGTCAGTGGTAATCACTAATCTACCTTCTGTCTCTATGGATGTGCCTATTCTGGACATTTCATGTAAATGGAATCATTCAATATTTAGCTTTTGGTGTTTGTCTTTTTCATTTAGTATAATGTTTTCCACATTCATCTGTGTTGTAGCATGTCAGTATTTCATTCCTTTTTATGGTTGAATAATATTCTGTTTTATGAATATGTCACACTTTTGAATTCATTTATCAGTTGATGGACATTTGGGTTCTCACTTTTTTGGCTAGTATCTATAATGCTGTTCTGAATATCCGTATACAAGTTTTTGGTTGAACATCTTCTTTTTATTTCTTTTGAGTAATATACCTAAGAGTAGAATTGCTGGATCATATGGTAATTCTGTGTTTAATTGTTAAGGAACTGCCAAACTGTTTGCCACAGTGACTGCACCATGTTACATTTTCAGCAGCAATATATGAATGTTACAATTTCTCCATATCCTTATCAACACTTATTATTTTCTGTTTTTTTCTTTTTAATCTTTTTTCAATTATAATTATCCTAGTGGATGTGAAGTGGTTTATCTCATTGTGGTTTTGGTTTGTGTTTGCCCAGTGACTAATGATGTTTGTCATCTTTTCATGTGCTTATTGACCGTTGGTATATGGCATTTTTAATTCGGTTGTTTGTCCTTTGTTGTTGAATTGTAAGAGTACTTCACATATTATGAATATGAGACCCTCATCAGATTTATTTGCAAGTATTTCTCCACTTCTTAAGAGTGTCCTTTGCACAGAAATTTTTATTTTTAGAAAATCCAGTTTATTTTTTCTTTTGTTACTTGTGCTTTGGTGTCATATCTAAGAATTCATTGCTTTATCTGAGGTCGTGAAGATTTACCCTACTGTTTTTTTCCGGGAACTTCATAATTTTAGCTTTTATATTTAGGTCTATGATCCATTTTGACTTAATTTTTATAGATGGTGAGAGGGAGAGGTCCAAACTTCATTCTTTTGTATGTAGATATCCAATTATCTCAGCACCCATTTGTTGGAAGACATTCTTTCCTTAGGGATTTATTTCTGGACTCTCAATTCTAGTCCATTGCTCTGTATGTCCCTCCTTAGGCCAGTAGCACACTATTTGGATTACTGTAGCTTTATAGTAAGTATTGAAATTGAGAAGTATGAGTCTTCCAACTTTTTTCTCCTTTTCAAGATTGTTTTGTCTATTTGGGTCTCATTGCAATTCCATATGATTTTGAGCATCAGCTTGTCCATTTCTACAAAAAAGGCAGTTTGAATTTTGTTTGGGATTACATTGAATCTTTAGATAATTTGGGAGAGTATTATCATCTGAACAATATTAAGTCTTCCAATCATTTTAATTATTTAGTACTTAATTTTTCTTTAATTAATTTTTTTAGTTTTCAGTGTACAAGTCTTACACTTCATTGGTTAAATTTATTCTGAAGTATTTTATTTTTCTGTATGCTATAGTGAATGGAACTGTTTAATTTGGTTTTGACTTGTTCATACTGGTGTATAGAAACACAACTGATTTTTTTGTTGATCTTGTACTCTGCAACTTTACTGAATTTTATTTTATTAGATCTAGTTTTTTTTGTGGATTCTTTGTAATTTTCTGTATGTAGGATCATGCCCTCTGTGAATAGAGATAGTTTTGCTTCTTCCTTTCCAATTTGGATGTCTTTTATGTCTTTTTCTTGCCCAGTTGCTCTGGCTAGAACTTCCAGTAAAATGTTGAATATCAGCAGTGAAAGCAGACATCGTTGTCTGGTTCTTTATCTCAGGGGACGTTTTCAGTCTTTCACCATTGAGTATGATGTTAACTGTGGGGTTTTCATGAATACTTTTATTATGTTGAGGAAGTTCTTCTCTATCCCTAGATTGTTGAATGTTTTTATCATGCAATAGTGTTGGATTTTGTCAAATGCTTTCTCTGCATCAATTGAGAGGATTGTTTAGTTTTTTTCTGTCTTCATTTTATTAATATGGCATAGTACATTGATGTCCATGTCTTGAACCACCTTTACATTCCTGAAGAAATCCTATTTGCTCATGGTGTATAATACTTTCAATATACCTCTGAATTTGCTAGTATTTTGTTGAAGGTTTTTGCGTTTATCTTTATAGGGGATGTTGGTCTGTAGTTTTCTTTTGATGTCTTTGTCTGGCTTTGGTGTTAGGGTAATGCTGACCTCATAGAGTGAGTTAGGGAAATATTCCCTCCTCTTCTATTTTTGGAAGAGTTTGAGCGGGATTGGTGTTAATTCTTCGTTAAATGTTTGGTAGAATTCACCAGTGAAGCCATCTGATCCTGAGCTTTTCTTTGTTGGACATCTTTTGATAATTGATTCTTTTTTTTTTGTTATATATCTATTCTTATTTTCTTTTTCCTCTTAAGTCAGTTTTGATAATTTGTATCTTTCTAGGAATTTGTGAGTTTTAGCTAGGTTATCTAATTTGTTGGCATACAGTTATTCATAGTATTTGTTAGTATTTATTTTTATTTCTATAACTGCAGTAATAATGGTCCCCATTTTCATTCTTGATTTTAGTTGTTAGAGTCTTCTCTCTTTTTCTTAGGTGTAAATTAGTAGAAGCTAGTGTAGGGGGGCCCTGATGGCACAATGGTTAAAGGCTTGGCTGCTAACTAAAAGGTTGGTAGTTCGCACCCACCTGGTGGTTCCACAAGAGAAAGGACCTGGCAGTCCACTCCCATAAAGATTACATCCTAGAAAATCCAATGGGACAGTTCTGCTTTGTCACTCAGGGTCACTATGAGTTGAAATCAACTTGACAGCACCTAACAAGAGCAACAGTGTAAGTTAGGTATAAGTTGGCTAGGAGTCTGAGATATGTACTTTGAAACAGTTTTTTAAGTAATTGCAATGTACACAATTTACATATCCACTGATTTATTATTCATTCAGATGCATTGAAAGGAAATTGGATATATGATAATACTTGCCAGAACCATGGGTTCTATTTGTGAAACAAAAAGAGAAGCAACATCAAAATATTTAGAAATTCATCATTTAAAAAGAATATTTGTTATAGAGCAGTGCTGTACCAAGTATTATAATTATTATCACTAACTTCTGACAATGTTTGAGAGGACATTTTTCAGATATTTTGGGACAGTAGCCATTTTTTGAAGGCTTGACTAGCTTATGAGTAGGGCTAAGATTGGAAGGCCTCCTAACCAAGTAGAGGTCTGTGGTTGGGGATGAGCAACTTATGGGAAGAAAATTGACTGGCTTATGGGAGCAGAGAATAGTGACTGTGGCCACAAGGAATGATGATTACCAACAGCAGTTAGAAACCAGGACTTTGATTTCTTGGTACCTTGGGACATTAGGTTCAGGATGTTATAGGATTTTGAGCATAATATTGTTAATGTTAGATTGAATGTGGGTAGTAACAGGGTAATAACTGTCGTGTTTAGGAAAAAACTTTTTATAATAAATATGTATAGAGATTAATAAAGATCTCAAGACTAAATTAAAAACTATGATGTTTAAGATTCACGCAGTAAATCGGAACAAGAAAGGCTGAAACAAATACGTGTATGGAAAGTAAAGGCTTAGTGTGTGTGAGGAGCAAGACTGTTGATGAGATAAGTATATTGGTGAGTAGAAATTGGGAAACTTTATGATTTGTTGGCCATGACAGGTTTATTAGTGAACAACTCTGGTAGAAGAAAATGAAGGTACAACAGCTGAGTAAAACTGTGCACCCAATCTTATTTCATGAATACCCTAAATATATGTTTTCTCTGGATTTTGGGTTTCTGTGTAAATCAGAGCTAGAATTACAGACTAGATAATAGAATTGCTTTTTTTAAAATTGTTTTTGTGCTTTAGGTGAAAGTTTACAGCTCAAGTTAGTTTCTCATACAAAAATTTATACACACATTGTTATGTGACCCTAGTTGCTATCCCTGTAATATGACTGCACATTCCTCCCGTCCACCTCGAATTTCCTGTGTCCGTTCAACCAGCTCCTATCCCTTTCTGCCTTCTTGTCTCGTTTCTGGACAGGAGCTGCCCATTTAGTCTTGCGTATCTACTTGAGCTAAGAAGCACAGTCTTCATGGGCATCATTTATAGTCCAGCCTATTCTTTGTCTGAAGAGTTGGGTTCAGGAATGGTTTTAGTTCTGCGTTAACAGAGGGTCCAGGGGCCATGTCTTCTGGGGTTCCTCCAGTCTCAGTCAGACCATTAAGTCTGATCTTTTTACTAGAATTTGAGTTCTGCACCCTACTTTTCTCCTGCTCTGTCAGGGACTCTCTGTTGTGTCCCTGTCAGGGCAGTCATTGGTGGTAGCCAGGCACCATCTAGTTCTGGTCTCAGGCTGATGAGAGTCTCTGGTTTATGTGGCCCTTTCTGTCACTTGGGCTCATATTTTCCTTGAGTCTTTGGTGTTTTTCATTCTTCTTTGCTTCAGGTGGGTTGGGACCAATTGATGCATCTTAGATGGCTGCTTTCTAGCTTTCAAGACCCCAGATGCCAGTCACCAAAGTGGGATGCAGAACATTTTTTAAATAAACTTTGTTATGCCAGTTGACCTAGGTGTCTCCTGAAACCATGGTCGCCAGGCCCCGTCCCTCCTACATGGTCCCTCGAAGTGTGTGGTTGTGTTCGGGAAACTTCTTAGCTTTTGGTTTAATCCAGTTGTACTGACTTCCCCTATATTGTGTGTTGTCCTTCCCTTCACCCAAGATAATTCTTGTCTTAGAATTGCTTTTTTAACATGAGGAAATTATTGCTTTGTGAAATTTATTTGGTGTCCTTAAGTAGGACAGAAAAGAACTGTATGAGATTGGAAGCATGTACATTGGTGAGAATCCTACAAGAGATAAGGATGTAGATCTTCATTTGCTCCCTCCAAACCAACTTTTTTTTTTCTGGTATCTCCCCGTAACACTGTTGTTAACTAATTTATCTTGTGATTTCTACCTGTTATTTCCCATTTATCCTACAAGCATTCATCCAAACAGTACCCTCTTAAATTTTATGTTTATTTTACTTTCTCTGTCTTTGAAGGTCACGTTTTTAAAGTGCCAAGTTACTGTGTTTTTATTACCAGATTTCTCTTCAGATTTATTACCAGATTTCACTACCACAGGTTGTCTTGTCCACTCTAGGGGAGCAAAAAGTACGCCCTTGGGATTATGTTCAGAAGATCAGTCTGTACTGGATATTTGTACATTAAGTCTCCTTTCCACATGATATGTATGTTATGGTATGGTAAATTATTCTCATTTCTAGAATTCTGCATAGTTGATGACCAGATGGAGAAGAACCGGAAAAACCAAAACCAGCATTTGTGGAAAATTGATTTCATCAACTAAAAAATACTGACTAAATAGAGAAATAGTATATTAGGAAAAACATTTTATGTAGATACAAACTCTCTTCCAGTGAGAAATATACCTGATAAATATGACTTGTGTGGAATGAATTTGAATTATTTTTCAGAACTAACAATTAGTAATAGAAAATCCTTTGTAAGGAAGCTTGATGAGTTTAATGCACATAGAAAATTGCTGCTGTGTACAAAGCAGGAGAATCCTCATTCCAGAGATAAACCTTTAGAATATGCTAGGAATGGGAAAGCCATCAGTCAAAATGAGGATCTTTTTCAACCTCAGGATATTCAAACCTTGGAACTACTTTTTGAATATAATAAATATGGGAAAACTTTCCATGAGGAGGCAGCCTTTATTATCCATAAGAGAGCATGGTCATAGAAGTCCTGTGAGTATAATGAACCTGTGAAATCCCTTTCTTATAGAGCAGCATTCATTGATCATCAGAGAACTCTCACAAGGGAAAATCACTATGAATTAAATGACTGTGGGAGGAGGTCTGCTGGTGAGAAGTCAGCCCTAAAGAAACACCTTATGGTTTTCATGGGGATGAAATACTATGAGTGCAAGAATAATTTTGGCAGAAGTCACTCCCTACTCATACAGAGAGAACTCACAAAGGAGAAAGAACTTCTGAATGTAATGAAAGTGGGGAAATCTGCAAGAAACCAAATCGTTTTCAACATCAGCCAACGTACACAGGTAAGAAAACCTGTAATCAGTATGAGTAATCCTTTTGGCAGGCACCAATTCTTTCTAAACATCAACCAACACAAGAAAAACACTATGAATGTAGTGAGTGTGGGAAAACCCTCAGCCACAAGTCATCTTTCATAGCACATAAGAGGATACACAGAGGAGAGAAACCTTATGAATGTACTAAATGTTGGAAAACCTTCACAAACAGGTCAGGCCTCTCAGTTCATCAGAGGATACACGCAGGGCAGAAACTCTATGAATGCACTGAATGTAGGAAAATTTTCAGATATAGGTTAGGCCTCACAGTACATCAGAGAACACACACAGGAGTGAAACCCTATGAATGTAATGAATTTGGAAAAAAACGTCATGAGTAATCAAATCTCTGAGTAATCAAATCTCAGAGAACTCACACGGGAGAAACCTTATGAATGTAATGAATGTGAAAAAACCTTCCTCTACAGTTCATTCCTCATGGTACAACAAAGGATATACATGGGTGAAACCTTATGAATGTAACAAATGTGAGAAAACGTTCTCCCAAAAACCGTATTTCAGTAATCATCAGAGAACTCATACTGGTGAGAAACCTTATAATGTAATGTGGAAAATCATTCTTTGTGAAGTCAAAACTTAGTGTACATCAGAGAACTCACGTAGGAGAAACACAATGAATGCAAAGAATGTGGGAAATTCTTCTTCCAGAAGTCATCTCTCATAGTACATCAGAGAATACACAAAGGAGAGAAACCTTATCAATGTAATGAATGTGGGAAAACTTTTTCCCAGAAATCATCCCTTACAGTACATCAGAAATCACATGAAGGGGAAATACTATATGGGTGTATTGAATGCAAGAAAACTTATTACCAGAAATCAGCTCTCACTAAACATCAGAGAATTCACACAGGAGAGAAACTTCACAAATGTAATAAATGTGGCAAAACTTTTTACCACAAGTCATCCTTGACAGTACATCAGAAAACTCACAGAGGGGAGAAACCTTACGAATGTAATGAATGTGGGAAAACCTACCAGAAATCATCCCTCACAGCACACCAGAAAACACAAGGGAGAAATTCCGTGAATCTACAAATGTGGGAAAGCCTTTTACCAAAATTCAGAGTTCACTGATCCAAGCAACTACACAGAGAAGAAACCCCCGTCAACATCCTGAAAGTCCAAAAACCTTTTCTTAACCTGATTTTCTCAGTTTACATTTCAAATAGCACAGGGGGAAATCTTAATAAATATGGGAATGTTTTCATCCAGAAATAAAAGTGAAATCTCATTGATCAGCAGATATTTGATATTTGGAAGACCTTATGAATGTTTTGAATATGTTACAGTTTTGAAAATAATTAATTCTTGATTATATGTAAGTATAAGAATAGCCCTTGTGGCCATGGTTAAGTGCTCAGCTGTTAACCAAAACATTGGCAGTTCGAACTCACCAGCCGCTCTGCAGGAGAAAGAGGTGGCAGTCTGCTTCTGTAAAAATTACAGCCTTGGGAACCCAATGAGGCAGTTCTGCTTTGTTTTGCAGGGTTGCTATAAGTCAGAATCAACTTGATGGAAATGAGTTTTGGTTTATATATAAGAGGATTTATCTCATTACACATATGCAATTTGGGAATTCAGAATAAAAATTTTTTTCTAGGAATGTGACAATCAAAAGATATGATACCAAAATTGTTATTGAAAATATTCAGTTGTATATGTATTTACTGTGTAAGAGGAATCTATCTTTGAACAGTACAATTGAGTAATCATAAGTACTGTATTAAATACAAATGTGAAAAGTCATTGAGTTATATGAGTATGCTTTATAAGAGAAATATTGTGTGTGTTGGTTTGGTTACTGGAAGCTCTCATAATCCTAGGTAAAATGTACCCTTAGCTTTATAATTATTACATGTTTAAAATTCCTACACTTAACACCTCTGTCTTTTTCAAGCATAAGAACAAAATGTGTATTTTAAATATTTGTGGAGTGTAAATTGACATACTCATATCTTTCTTGCCACTCTCTTGGCTTATATAAACCGATAAGACGTTGTTACTAGACTACTTCTCCAATAAAGAGTCCAAACAATGTGTTTATAAGTTATTCATGCAACTTAGAGTCAGTAAAATGGAATAATAAATTAGGTACACAACAGTTAAGTGTAGGTTTATTTAAAGGACTTCCACTTCTCCCCATGAACTTCTGTGGAACTTGCTATCTCACTGCCAACAACTAGAAAACAAAAGAAGATGTAATAAAACAACTAGGAAACTGGAAAAATATTTGAAACACCTTTTTAAGATCATTAGACATTAGAGACCACAAAACTGTGACTCTTCAGGGAAAGGTAGCAAATATCATTATTCTTATGTTTGCCCCAGTTTCCTGTTAGGAGGAATTACCCAGACTGTGGCATAGGTAGGGATAACTACATATCCTTGCTTAATAAAGAAGGTATATTTTGGAATTTGAGGGGCTAAGGCAGCTGTAATTTGTGGAGCAGAGTACTGGAGAGAGCTAGCAGAGAAAGAGCCTGAAAAATCTGAGTACAAATCTGTACATATGAAAGGTGAGGCTCTTTAAGACCTGGCACAAAAGGCTTCTGAAGAAGGAACAATTATCAGGGAGCTCTGAGACAATTCCCAGTGCTCATTCAGAGTTCTTATCAGCCAAGACCCTTCCTGTCTCAGATCCTAAGATGTCAGTCTCTTGTCTTATTCCCCATCTGGTATGATTTCTGAAGTCCCCGTGGACATATTGGAATGGACAAGAGTTGGAGATGGTTGTGATGCCTAAAATCAACTTTCCATCTGGGATGTCTAACACCTCTCCCACTCCCAGTGTAGCCCCTATCTCCTCATGGATCTCTTAATGGGAAGAATTATCTATATACAGCAAGGTTGAACTAACCTCTAAACCAATCTCTGTTAATACACTAGCTAAGTATCCCTCTGCCTAATATACAGAGCTTAACTCTTTGTAGCAGAGGAGAGGCAGCTTGGACCTTACAGCTGCACAGTCCCACCTCAGTGCATTGATGTAATCGTGCTCTACAATCTCAGAGTAACATTCTAGAAGAGATTAAGAACCGTGGCCAATCTTGGTGGAGTGTTAACGCCTTCACAGCTTCCTCAACATTAAGAGATCCTGGGTTCATGCACCTGGGCTCAATATTAACAAGTCTGGGCTGACACCAGCTGTTGTTACTGGAAATAAGAGATCTGGATCCCTGTAGAGGATGTAATTGAGAGGAAAGAATGGGAAGACCAGACTTACAGTGTTGGGAGACTTCAGGCAACTCACTTCCCTCAGTGCTTACAGCCTTCTCTGTATGGTGGTAGGTACTTTAAGTGCATTTCTTGAGTACCTGCTGTGCACCAGACCTGTGTTAGGAATATTCAAGTTTTACTGAACCGGATATGGTGGTAATGGTATTCCTGTGATAAAGATGAAGAGATTGAGGACCAGAGATGCGAACTGACACTACAGGGAGCAAGGTTAGGTTTACCTACCCATCTAAAATAGAAATTCTTAAATATTAACTGTGTACGTATGATACCTGATTGTGTCTGTTTTTTATAAATTATTATTTATTATTATAAATTAATTATAAATGTTGTTAGGTGCTGCTGAATTGATTCTGACTTATAGTAACCCTGTGTGACAGGTTAGAACTTCCCCAGAGGGATTTCTTAGCTTTAATCTTTACAGATGTAGATCACCAGGTCTTCTGCAGAGCCGCTGGGTGGGTTTGAACCGCCATTCTTTCAGTTAGCAGGCAAGCGCTTAATAGTTTCATCACCAGGTCTCCTTTTATCTCGTATGTACTATATAACATCATTTTCTAAGTAAATTAATAACGGGTTGAATTAAAATCTCCTGTAATGCTCTGACTACAAAATTGGGACTTGCCACTCAGGAAACTATTTTTATTAGATCACTGTGCATCCTACTTGATAATTTTCTATGCATTTTAATACAAATATAAGTACACATACCAAACGTATCACACAGTGTTGTCACTTTATGAGAATTTGAATTATGCAAATTTGAAAATTTCCCTAAAAATTAATACTTCCAAATAGTATGTAAAATTTTATGTAATACTATTCCCAAATTATTTTATAATTTGTATCACAAAATTTAAAGTTGGCATGCTCTGTAAATTATGAGTTACTTTTATTGTTGCATACTAGTGGCACATTAACCAATAAAGAAAAATAAACTATCATGTCAGTATCTTAGGAATGAAGCATGCTATTATTTACATGTTTTCTTGGTTTCTTAGTGCTGCTGTAACAGAAATACCACAGGTGGGTGGCTATAACAAAAAGATTTATTTTCTCATAGTTTAGGAGGCTAGAAGTCCAAATGCAGGGTGCTGGCTCTAGGGGAAGGATCTCTCTGTTCACTCTGAGGGAAAATCCCTGTCTCACCTTTCCTAGTGTTCTTCTCGGCATTTCTTGGTGGCATGTATCCTCCCCTCTGTGCTTCCTTCACTGTGCCTAACTGCTATTTTTATATCTCAGCACTGAGTAGGTTTAAGGACATCCTACAATGATATGTCTTCATTAACGCAACAAAGAAAACCCTATTCCCAAATGGGATTACATCCACAGGTTTGCCAAACCAAACCTATTGCTGTCAAGTTGATTCCAATTCATAATGACCCTATAAGACAGAGTAGAACTGCCCCAGTATGGTTTCCAAGGAACGGTTGGTGGATTTGAACGCTGACTTTTTGGTTAGCAGCCATAGCTCTTAACCACTGTGCAACCAGGGCTCCATCCACAAGAATAGGGGTTAGGATTACAACACATGTTTTGGCCTACACAGTTCAGTCCATAACATGTTCTTTGGAGGCTCTGAAGTTGATTTATCTTGGGCTTTTATTTAATATTCAGGGATATAATTTAAAATCTCATAAAAATGGCATCCGAGTGTTGCAAGCTTATATAGAAGACATGCCTGAACCACTGCCAGCAGGCTGACAAGAAATTTAAGCAATACCATGATACATTGTTCTGGTGACTTTTTAAATAATGATTAAAAATAGAAAGCAACATTAAAAATAATATGCCCTGAACAACTGCCCCCTTTACCATGAGGCCAGAAAAACTGGATTGTGCCCAGCTACCATTACTGAACATTTTTGATCAAAGATTCTATTGATCAAAAGGGGGGAAATGCAGAATTTAAAATTCTCATGAAATCCATTTTCTGGAGCCATAGAGGCTGGATGAACCCCTGAAACTTGCCCTGAGATAATTTTTAAACCTTAGAAACCATAACTATTCTTAAATAAAAAGGTCTTCTTAAAACCAAACAGTAGTTTAGCTTAACTAATAAAGAATGTTTGCCTTGAGCATTGTGTCATTTTAAGGTCTATCTCTATGGGAACAAACTGACAGCAGCAACTGGAATAATTAGGAAATTTAGGGATCAGTGAGTTTATGTTAATGGGTGAGGAACATCTCAAAAGGAGGGTGAGATGGTTGTACAACTTGAAGAATGTAATCGAGTCACTAAATTGTACATGTAGAAATTGTTGAATTGGTGAGTGTTCTGCTGTGTATATTTTCAACAACAAAAGTAAAATAAATTATAAAAAAATATACTGTAGTGGTTGTAGATTTATCCTGTACAAGAATGCGTTCTGTGTGTTTCATTCAGTGCTATGGGAGAATTGATATGGAATCGTGTAATTAAAAATTTTATAGATCTTTAGGATATTGTCTCTGATACAGACTGTTCAGTATTGCTATAGGCAGGTAGATTGCATTGTTTAAATTTTTCTTTGTTCCTTACATTTTATTGTTTAGACTTTAGAATATGTGTATAATTCTTGAAAAAATAAAATATCTTACGTGTTTTTGTGTAACTTACATTTTTAATTTTGTGGTATGCTTTGAACTCTTCTTCCATGTCCTTATTTTATCTTGATGGTATCCTTGTTGTCAAATACTTTTCCCACTTCTAAAAACAGCATTTAATTTTACCCATATTCTATTTTTTGATGTTTAGTTTCTCATTTTGCCCCTGAAGGCAACTTCTGCTTCCACTAAGAGTAGAAAAGATAATTTTGACTAGCCAAAGGAAATTGACAAAGCTGAGCAAAATTAAAAAAGTCTTCCTAAGCACATTAAAGAACTAATAAAGTACTGGAATGTGATAAGGGAGAAAACGGGAATTCCAGGATACTAGCTTAAAATGAGACTGCTTTTGTTCTGGAGATGTAGGCTGATCTGAGAGAGTGACTGCCTCAGTTTGCTTTTGAGAGTGCTGCAGGGCTGATGGAAACAACAAGAGACATCTGTGGCCCGTGGATCAGTTGGATCAGGATGAAACATCTCTTACTTGATTAGGCACATGAAGGACTTTCCTGCTTGCAAGAACAGGAAGTAAATCATCCTTCCCACAAATTGTAGCCACACTTCAGGGTGTTTAGGAGGTTTTGAACATTCTTAAGTCCTAAAATGCTATTAAAGATAAAAAGGAGTGTTGAAGTTCTCCCGTTCCCTACATAAACAAGAAAAATACCTCTGGAGGAAGAAACGTCATCTTAGGCCTAAAATTTTTAAATACGGTTTTTCAACTGCAATGCTCAACACATAATCAGAGGTAGCCAACCCAGAAAGAGATAAGAAACCATGAGACAGAACCAGCAGAAATAACAAATAGACTTGGAGGACATCTAGTTCAATTGGCATAACATAGTTTATAAAGAAAATATTCTGCATCCTACTTTGTTGAGTAGTGTCTTGAGTCTTAAAAGCTTTTGAGCAGCCATCTAAGATACTCACTGGTCCCACCCAGTCTGGAGCAAGGGAGAATGAAGAAAACCAAAGACATAAGGGAAAAACTAGTTCAAAGGACTAATGGACCACAACGACCACAGCCTCCACCAGACTGAGTCCAGCACAACTAGATGGTTCCCAGCTACCACAACCAACTGCTCTGACAGGGATCACAATAGAGGTTCCAGGACAGAGCTAGAGATAAATGTAGAAAAAAATTTAACTCAAAAAAAGGACCAGACTTACTGGTCTGACAGAGACTGGAGAATCCCCGAGAGTATGGCCCCCGGATGCCCTTTTAACTCAATATGGAAGTCATTCCTCAGGTTCACCCTTCAGCCAAAGATTAGACAGCCCTATAAAACAAAACAAGACTAAATGGACACACCAACCCAGGGGCAAGAACGAGAAGGCAGGAAGGGACAAGAGGGACAAGAAAGCTACCCTAAGGTTGAGAAGGGGAAAGTGTTGGCAACTAATGAAACAAAACAATATGTGTATTGTTTATGAGAAACTAATTTGCTCTGTAAACCTTCATCTAAAGCACAATAAAAATAAATAAGAAATAACAAATAGACACAAGGGACTCCACAGATTAGATTAACATAAATTTAGCAGATACCACTCGTCTGTCAGTTTGTCGTACTATGGTGGCTTGTGTGTTGCTGAGATGCTAGAAGCTGTGCCACCAGTATTTCAAATACCAGTAGGGTCACCCAGGTGGACAGGTTTTAGTGGAGTTTCCAGAATAAGGCAGAGTAGGAAGAAGGACCTGGTAATCTTCTAAAAAAACTGGCCAGTGAAAACCTTATGAATAGTAGTGCAACATTGTCTGACATAGTGCCATAGATGAGACCTTCAGGTTGGAAGACACTCGAAATATGACTGAGGAAGACCTGTCTCCTCGAAGTAGAGTCGACCTTAATGACATGGATGGAGTCAAGCTTTCGGGACCTTCATTTGCTGGTACAGTACATCTCAAAATGAGAAGAAACATATGCAAGCATGTATTAATAATGGGAATGTGAAATGAATGGAATAGGAATCTTGGAAAATTGGAAGTCATCAAAAATGAAACATAAAGATCGACATCCTAGGCGTTGGTGAGCTGAAATGGACTGCAGTTGACCATGTTGAGTCAGACAGTCATGTGGTCTACTATGCCGTAGTAAAGCTACATAATGAGTAAGGAAGACTGAAGAAAAATTGATGCCTTTAAATTACAGTGTTGAAGAATATTGAATATATCATGGACTACAAGAAGAATGAAGAAAACTATTTTTGAAGAAGTACAGCCAGAATGCCCCTTCGAAGTGAGGATGATTAGACTTTGTCTCACATACTTTGGAAATGTTATTAGGAGGGACCAGTCTCTGGGGAAGGACATTGTCTTCTTATCTAGTGCTGCTATAGTAGAAATACCACAAGTGGATGGCTTCAACAAACAAATTTATTCTCTCAAAGATGCTACAAGTCTGAATTCAGGCGCCAGCTCCAGGGAAAAGCTTTCTCTCTCTCTAAGCTGTTGGGGAAGGTCCTTGTCATCAATCTTCCCCTGGTCTAGGAGTTTCTCAGTGCTGGGGCCCCGAGTCCAAAGGACGCAGTCCCCTCCTCATTCTTCCTTTTTGGTGGTAGGTGGTCGCTCTGTCTCTCTGCTCACTTCTCTCTTTATATTTCCAAAGAGATTGACTCAAGATACAAACTAATCTTGTAGATTGAATCCTGCCTTATTAACATAACTGCCTCTAACCCTGCATCATTAATATCATAGAAGTAGGATTTAGAACACATAGGAAAATCACATCAGATGGCAAAATGATGGACAACCACACAGTACTGGGAATCATGGCCTAGCCAAGTTGACCTACATTTGGGATGCAATTTAATCCATAACATTGACATCATCCTTGATAAAGTAGAGGATCAGTGAAAGAGACCCTCGACAGTATGAGTTGACACAGTGTCTGCAAAGATGGGCTCAGGCACTGCAATGATGGTGTGGACGGTGCATGACTGGGCAGTGTTTAGTTCTGTTGTACATAAGGTCACTATAAATCGAAATCAACTTGACAGTACCTAAGAAAAACAACTATGCCGGGAATTTCCAACTACTGCTTTTTTTCTTCAACCTTCCCATTCCAATCACCAGTCATTATTAATATATCTTGATTGCATGTTTGATGAATTTCAGACTGCAGAAGTTGGTAAAAATCTTCAATTTCTTCACTGTTGGACTTGGTGATTGGTGCATAAATTTTAATAATAGTTGTATTAACTAGTCTTCCTTGTAGGCATACAGCTATTATTCTGTTACTAACAGCATTATGGAAAGAGACAATGGAAAAAGCTCAATATCATCAGTGAGAACAAGGCCAGGCGCTGACCGCAGAACAGACCATCAGTTGCTCATATGCAGGTTCAAGTTGAAGCTGAAGAAAATTAAAGCCAGTCCACAAGAGCCAAAATACAATCTTGAGTATATCCCAGCAAATTTAGAGACCATCTCAAGAATAGATTTGATGCAGTGAACACTAATGACCAAAGACCAGACGAGTTGTGGAATGACATCAAGGACATCATACATAAAGCAAAAGGTCATTAGAAAGAGAGGAAAGAAAAGACCAAAACGGATGTCAGAAGAGACTGTGAAACTTGTTTTTGAACATAGAGTAGCTAAAGGTAATAGGAAAAATGATGAAGTAAAAACTGAACAGAAGATGTCCAAGGGCGGCTTGAGAAGACAAAGTAAAGTACTATAATGATATGTGCAAAGACCTGGAGTTAGAAAACCAAAAGGGAAGAACACACTTGGCATTTCTCAAGCTGAGATAACTAAAGAAAAAATTCAAGTTTTGAGTTGCAATATTGAAGGATTCTGTGGGGAAAATATTCAGTGACACACGAAGCATCAAAAGAAGATCGAAGGAATACATAGTGTCACTGTACAAAAACGAATTGGTTAACGTTCAGCCATTTCAGGAGGTAGCATACGATCTGGAGCCGATTGTATTGAAGGAAGAAGTTCAAGTTGCACTGAAGGCGCTGGCAAAATAACAAAGCTCCAGGAATTGACGGAATACCAACTAAAATGTTTCAATAAACAGAGGTACTGCTGGAAGCACTCGTTCGTCTATGCCAAGAAATTTGGAAGACAGCTACCTGGCCAACCAACTGGAAGAGACCCATATTTTTACCTATTTCAAAGAAAGGTGATCCAACAGAATGTAGAAATTATCAAGCAATATCATTAATATCCCACACAAGTAAAATTTTGCTGAAGATCATTCAAAAGTGGTAGCAGCAGTACATCCATAGGGAACTTCCCAAAATTTACGGTGGATTCAGAAGAAGACATGGAACAAGGTATATCATTGGTGTTGTCAGATGGAACTGGGCTGAAAGCAGAGAATACCAGAAAGATGTTTATTCGTTTTTTATGACTATGCAAAGACATTTGACTGTGGATCGTAACAAATTATGGATAACATTGTGAAGAATGGGAATTCCAGAACACTTAATTGTGCTCATGAGGAACCTGTACATAGATTAAGAGGCAGTCATTCGAACAGAACAGGGGGATACTGTGTGGTTTAAAATTAAGAAGGGCATGCATCAGGGTTGTATCCTTTTACCATTCTTAATGAGTCTGTATGCTGAGGAAATAATGTGAGAAGCTGCACTATATGAAGAAAATGGCATCACGATCGGAGGAGTACTCATTACTACCCTGTGATATGCAGGTGACACAGCCTTGCTTGCTGAAAGCTAAGAGGACTTGAGGCAGTTACTGATGAAGGTCAAGGACCACAGCCTTCAGTATGGGTTATACTTCAATGTAAAGAAAACAAAAATCGTCACAAATGAATCAGTAAACAACATCATGATTAACGGAGAAAAGCTTGAAGTTGTCAAGGATTTCATTTTATTGGGATCCATGATCAACGCCTGTAGAAGGAGCAGTCAAAAAATCAAATGACGTATTGCATTTGGCAAATCTGCTGCAAAAGACGTACTTAAAATGTTAAAAAGCAAAATGTCACTTTCTGGACTAAAGTGCACCTGACCTGAGCCATGGTATTTTCAGTTACCTCATATGCGTGTCAATGCTGGACAGTGAATAGGAAGACAGAAGAACTGATGCCTTTGAATTATGGTGTTGGTGAAGAATATTGAATATACTATGGAATTCCAGAAAAACAAACCAATCTGTCTTGGAAGAAGTACAGCCAGTATGCTTCATAGAAGTGAGGTACTTTGATCATGTTAGCAGGAGGGTCTAGTCCGTGGAGAAGGACATCATGCTTGATAAAGTAGAGGGCCTGTGGAAAAGAGGAAGACCCTCAATGAGACGAATTGACACATTGGAGCAACAATGGACACAAACATAACCAGAATTGTAAAGATGGTGCAGGGCCAGGCAGTGTTTCGTTCTGTTGTACATAGGGTCGCTATGAGTTAGAATGTACCCAGTGGCACCTAACAACAACAACAAAATTACACAACAGTGATGGTTGTTTATGTCCTAGGCAGGGAGATAAAGTGCCAGGATAAATATTTTGACTGGATGCTGAAAACAACAAAAAGTGATATTGTCATTTTTGAAAATAACCAAGTAGGCATTCTAGAACTGTTAGACACTAATTGGATGTTTATAAGAGATTAGATGCAAGTGCTAGAATTAATGACTTTTAAGAATTGTTGTACTTATAATAGAGTGACAAATAGACATGAAAAAGAAAAGAAACTGAGAATTACAGCAGATGTAGTTAGTAAGGTTTGTATATATTTAATTGAGTTGTTAGAGTGGAAAACAGAGATAAATGATGGGAATTTTCTAGAAAATATTGAAAAATATCTATACACAGACTCCAGAAACTTAATACCACGCTAGATTAAGAATAAAATGACCAGCTGGAAATGGGATAGAGAAACTTTAGAAATCCAAAGATAAATCTAAAATCCTAAAACCATCCAGAGAAGGAAAAGGTCATTTCACAGGAGCAAACAGACTGACCTCTGACCATCAGTCATGATAAGGAAAAAATGGAATGGCATTTTTGTGTGCCAAGAGAAGATAAAACTGTATCGAATTCTGTTCCAAGCAAAAATAACTTCTAAGAATGAGGGCTAAATAGATTTTTAGAAAACCAAACAAAAGTTTTCTGTCAGTAGTCTTAGGCTAAAAAATATGAAAAGGATGTGTGTCTTAGTTTCTTAGTTCTGCTGTAACAGAAATACCACACGTGGGTGGCTTTAAAGAACAAACATTTATTTTGTCACAGTTCAGAAGACTCCCAAGTCTGAGTTCAGGACACCAGCTCTCAGGGAAGCTCATCTCTCTGTCAGCTCTTGGGGAAGATCTTTGTCTCTTTCAGCTTCTGTTCTTCTGTTCCTTGTTGTCTTAGTCATCTGTTACTTCTGTAACAGATATACCACAAGTGGATGGTCTTAATAAAGAGAAATTTATTCTCTCACAGTCTAGTAGGCTAGAAGTCCAAATTCAGGACACCAGCTCCAGGGGAAGGCTTTCTCTGCTGGATCTAGAGGAAGGTCCTTGTCATGAATCTTCCCCTGGTCTAGGAGCTTCTTAGGCATAGGAACCACGGATCCAAAGGACATGCTCTGCTCCCGGCTCTACTTTCTTGGTGGTATGAGGTCCCCATGTCTCTCTGTTTGCTTCTCTCTTTTAAATCTCAAAAGAGATTGGTTTAAGACACAACCTAATCTTGTAAATTTGCGTCCTGCCTCATTAACATAAATGCCTCTAATCCTGCCTCGTTAACATCATAGAGGTAGGCTTTACAACACATAGTATAATCACATCAGATGACAAAATGGCGAACAATCACGCAATACTGGGAATCATGGCCAAGTTGACACGTTTCTGGCTGACACAGTTCAATCCATGACACTTGACAGTCTTCACATGTCATTTATTTTCCCCAATTTGTGCTTGTCTCTACGTGCTCTTTATATTAGTCATATGTGATTAGGTTGAAGACACACCCTATACTCAGTTGGCATCATTAACATAACAAAAAAAGATTGTTACTAAATGGGATTACATCCGTAGAAATAGGTTTAGGATTCTAGCATATTTGGGGGAAACACAATTCAGTCTATAACAGTATTCTTCAAAGAAAAGTAAAACAATCCCAGGTGAAATGTCCCAGGTAAACAGGAATAAATTGCAGTGAATGTAATAAATATGAATGAATGTTAATTGTTTAAATCATAATAACAATTTTGGGTGGGGAATGTATAGATATATACAGGTAAAATGTATGAGCCTTAGTTTGATTCCGATTAAAACTAAAAAAAAAATTGTGTGTGGAAATTTGAACTGGATGTTTCATGATATTGAGGGGTTATTAGTTTTTCATAAATTGTTACATTTTTTCATAAGAGTCTTTATATTTTAGATATGTATATTGAAAAAGTACATAGAAAATTATGCGATTTCTATGGTTTGTTTAAAAATCATTCAGGTGAAGGTATGGATGAAATAAGATTGGTATTTCATCATTATTGAAGCTAAGTGATAGGTACCTGGGTGTTTATCACACTATTCTTTCTCCTTTTATGTATGTCTTTTAACCTTCCATAATATAGTATTAAAAACTACATAAAAGTAAAACAACAATAACATATGAACAGAAGCATACAGTAAATTGAAATATAGGTAACAGGACTGTAAGTCTAGAAGTGGGTAAGTTGGTTTAAAGAATGTGTCAGCATCATTTATAATATCCCCAAACTAGGAACAACCCAACTGTCCATCAAGAGAATACTGTATATATTACAGTATATTCATAGAGTAGAATATCAGATAGAAATGAAAATGAATGAACTAGACTTTCTGGAGCCATATATGATGGATGAACCCCCGAAACTGTTGCCCTGAGATAATCTTTAAATCTTAAACAAAAAATACCTCCTGAAGTCTTTTTAAAACCAAACAGTAGTTTAGCTTAACTAGTAAAAAATGTCTGCCTTGAGATTTATGCTCTTTTAAGATGTCTCTCTATGGGATCAAATTGACAACAGCAATTGGGAAGATTACTTAGGAAATGTTATGGATTGAATTGTGTCCACCCAGAATGTGTGTCAACTTGGTTAGGCCATGACTCCCAGTATTGTGTGGTTGTCCACCATTTTGTGACCTGATAAGATTATTCTGTGTGTTGTAAATACTAATCTCTATGATGTTAATGAGGCAGGATTCAATGTACATGATTAGGTTGTATTTTGAGTCAATCTCTTTTGAGGTGTAAAAGAAAGAAGAGAGCAGAGAGGAGAGGGACCTCATTACCACCAAGCAGGAAGAGCTGGGAGCAAAGCACGTCATTTGGACCCAGGGTCCCTGCATTGAGAAGCTCCTAGACCAGGGAAAGATTGATGATAAGGACCTTCCCCCAGAGCCAATAGAGACAGAAAGCTTCCCCCTGGAGCTGGTGCCCTGATTTGGGCTTCTAGCTTCCTAGACTGTGAGAGAATAAACTTCTGTTTGTTAAAGTCATCCACTTGTGGCATTTCTGTTATAGCAGCACTAGATAACTAACACAGGAAATTTAGGGGGCAATGGATTTATGTTAATAGGGGAGGAATAACTGTGAAAAAGAGGATGAGAAGGCAAGGAGGGGAAGTGAAGGTAGATAATGGAAACAGAACAAACTGAATGGGAATAATGACAATGTTGACACATTTTAAAAGTTGTAACCAATGGAACAGAACAATTTGTATAAAAATTGTTAAAGGGGAACCTAATTTGGTAAGCTTTCACCTAAAACACAATAAAATATTTTCAGAAAAAGGTTTAGACAAAGTTGTATTATCTTGTCTGGAAAAAATTAGGCTTTGTAGAAGTAACTTTGCAAGAGTTAAAAAGACAAAACCGCAAAATTGTTAGTTTATTAGAGATTACAAAGCTTCCAAAAATTGCAAATAACCTTGATTTTCTTATGACTGCAATCATCCATGAATGAGTGTTTGTAAAGAATATCTCCTAGGCAGAGTATCTTAAGTTCCATCTCACAGAATAGACAGTAATGGCAGTAGATATTTTAAATCATGAGTATGAGGTATGATATAGATATTAAGGGTCATCAGGAAATTATTACATCCAACAAACCCACCCCATTCTTTTGCAAGTATTTATTTTTCCCTTTGAAAATTATCACTGTAGAATTTGTTCATCAACTAGTGTGTATCTCGTTTTTCCATGTTTTCCATTTTAATTCCTTTGAGAAGATTCAATGAAGAGAGATGTGAAAGGGTATCTGGAGTTGGGCCCAGAAGAGGTTTTGTTTTTATTCAGCAAAATTATTGTGTGCTTACTCCATTCCGTGGAAGAAATACACAGAGTCACTGTACCAAAAAGAATTGGTCAATGTTCAGTCATTTCAGGAGGTAGCATATTATCAAGAACCAATTGTACTGAAGGAAGAAATCCAAACTGCACTGATGACACTGGCGAAAAACAAGGCTCTAGGAATTGACGGAATACCAATTGAGATGTTTCAGTGATGAGCTGCAGCACTGGAAGTGCTTACTCATCTGTGCCAACAAACTTGGAAGACAGCTACCTGGCCAACTGACTGGAAGAGATCCATATTTATGCCTATTCCAAAGACAGGTGATCCAACTAAATGCAGAAATTATCAAGCAATATCATTAATATCAGACACAAGTAAAATTTTGCTGAAGATCATTCAAAAGCATTTGCAGCAGTACATCGACAGGGAGTCACCAGAAATTGAAGCTGGATTCAGAAGAGGATGTGGAATGAGGTAGGTCATTGCTGATGTCAGATGGATCCTGGCTGAAAGCAGACAATACCAGAAAGATGTCTACCTGTGTTTTATTGACTATGCAAAGACATTCAAGTATGTGGATCATAACAAATTATGGATAACCTTGAAAAGAATGGGAATTCCAGAACACTTAATTATGCTCATGAGGAACCTGTACATAGATCAAGAGGCAGTTGTTTGAACAGAATAAGGGTATACCGCGTGATTTAAAGTCAGGAAAGGTGTGTCTCAGGGTTGTATCCTTTCACCATACTTATTCAGTCAGTATGCTGAGCACATAACCTGAGATGCTGGACTGTATGAAGAAGAACGGGGCATCAGGATTGGAGGAAGACTCATTAACAACCTTCCATATGCAGATGACACAACCTTGCTTGTCGAAAGTGAAGAGGACTTAAAGGACTTACTGATGAAGATCAAAGACCACAGCCTTTAGTATGCATTACGCCTCAACATAAAGAAAACAAAAATCTTCACAACTGGACTGATAAGCAACATCATGATAAATGAAGAAAAGATTGAAGTTGTCAAGGATTTCATTTTACTTGGATCCACAATCAACACCCATGGAAGCAGCAGTCAAGAAATCAAAAGATGCACTGCATTGGGCAAATATGCTGCCAAAGACGTCTTTAGAGTATTAAAAAGCAAAGATGTTACTTTAAGGACTATGGTGTGCCTGTCCCAAGCTATGGTGTTTTCAGTCGGCTCATATGCATGTGAAAGCTGGGCGGTGAATTAGGAAGACCAAAGAAGAATTGATACATTTGAATTATGGTGTTGGTGAAGAATATTGACTATACCATGGACTGCCTAAAGAATGAACAAATCTGTCTTGGAGGAAGTATAGCCAGAATGCTCTTTAGAAGTGAAGATAGTGAGATTTCGTCTCACATATTTTGGACATGTTATCAAGAGGGACCAGTTCCTGCAGAAGGACATCATGCTTGGTAAAGTAGTGTCAGTGAAAAAGGAAGACCTTCAATGAGATGGATTGACACAGTGTCTGCAACAGTGGGCTTAAGCATAACAATGATCATGAGGATGGCGCAGGACTGGGTAATGTTTCCTTCTGTTGTACATAGGGTCGCTATGTGTCAGAACCAACTAGACGGCACTTAACGACTCCATTCCATGAACTTTATTAGGCTCCAGGGAAACAAGTGAATGTGACAGTTTCAATCCATGCTGCAAAGAATTTTCGTATCTCCACCAGGTCCCTTGTGGATTTTTATTCAGTGCAGTTGGTATCAGAATGAATTTTGTTCTAAGAAGTGAGGTCCTTCAAAAGTTTTCCTGTTGTTGGAGTTGGGACTTTGGGCAGGAAGGATATAGATACTGCAGTCTTGAAAACCTGGGCAAACTTACCAAAGAGAAATGCTAGGAAACATTTTGAATATTGATATGCAGTGTTTTTCTGTTGTTTGTTTTGTTGCATACAGCAAAGTTCTGACAGCAGAGATAAACTAAGAGCACATCCAGGCATATTGTATGGAGATATAGAAGGAAATCATACTTGTCTGTGGCTGGGTCTGTAGTCTTAAGTTATGTTGAAATTCCATATGTGAAATTTTGTACAACTGAATAATCCAGGAGCATCGCTAGACTCTAAAGAGCAGTTATAAGGGTATCTCTGAATAGGCATTCTTAGCAGAGGAGAATATTGGTCCAAAAGGTTTTTTTTTTTTTCCATGATCATTGCCATTCTTTTTATTTCGTTATGTTTTATTGTTTTAAAAAATATATAATGCTTTTGCCAGTTCAATATTTTTCAGGTATACAATTTAATGATACCAATTACATTAATCTTGTACAACCACCACCCATAATTGCTGCCAAATTTTCCGTTATCATGAACAAACACTCAAGTAAACAAAAATTCCCTCTTTCCCTCTCCCTCCCACCCTTGGTAATAACCACTAATAACCTTTGGTCTCTATACATTTGCCTGTTTTTGTTATTTCATGTAAGTGAGATCATATAATATTTGTCCTTTTGTGATGGACTTATTTAACTCAGCATAAGGTTTTCCAGGGTGATCCATGTTGTAGCATGGATTAGGACTTCAATTCTCTATGGCTGAGTAGTATTCCATTGTATGTGTGTACCACATTTTGTTTATCCATTCATCCGCTGATGGACATTTAGGTTGTTTGCACCTTTTGGCTATTTTGAATAGTGCTGCAGTGGACATTGGTGTATATGTATCTGTTTACATTGCTGCTTTCAGGTCTCTTGGGTATATACCTAGGAGTGGAATTGCTGGGTCATATGGTAGATCTGTAGTAGTTTTTGAGGAACTGCCAGACTTTTCCACAGTGGCTATACCATTTTGCATTCCTTCCAGCAATGGATAAGGGTTCCAGTATCTCTACATCCTCGTCAACATTTGTATTTTCTGTTTTTTTTTTTGGTCTTAGCCATCCTAGTGGGAGTGAAGTCATACTGAGGTTTTCATTTACATTTCTCTAATGGCTAATAGTGTCGCATTCATCATCAAAAAGAGCATTTCAAGGTCTGTCCTGAAGTACAACACTGTCAGTGATAGGATAATATTCATACGCCTACAAGAAAGACCAGTTAATACGACTATTATTCAAATTTACGCAACAACCACCAAGGCCAAAGATGAAGAAATTGAAGATTTTTACCAACTTCTGCTGTCTGAAATTGATCGAACATGCAATCAGGATGCACTGATAATTACCGGTTATTGCAATGCAAAAGTTGGAAGCAAAGAAGGATCAGTAGTAGTTGGAAAATATGGCCTTGGTGATAGAAACGATGCCAGAGATTGCATGATAGAATTTTGCAACACCAACAACTTCTTTGCAAATACAGTTTTTCACCAACATAAATGGAGGAATCAGTCCCCGGAGAAGAACATCGTGCTTGGTAAAGTAGAGGGTCAACAAAAAAGAGGACAACCCTCAACAAGATGGATTGACACAGTGGCTGCAACAGTGGGCTCAAGCATAACAATGATTGTTTGGATGGCACAGGACCAGGCAGTATTTCGTTCTGTTGTACATAGGGTTGCTATGAGTCAGAGCTGACTCAATGGCACCTAACAACAACAACAACAACAACAATGGCTTATGATGTTGAGCATTTTTTCATGTGCTTTGACCATTTGAATATCCTCTTTGGAGAAATGTCTGTTTAAATCCTTTGCCTGTTTTTAAAAATAATTTATTTTTGTTCTTGTTGAGAATATGCACAGCAGAACATATACCAGTTCGACAATTTCTACATGTACAATTCAGTGTCATTTATTATATTCTTTCAGTTGTGCAGCCATTCTTACCCTCCTTTTTTGAGTTATTCTTTCCTCATTAACGTAAACTCACTGCCTCCTAAGTTTCCTATCGTTTGAGTTGCTGTTGTCAGTTTGATCATGTAGAGAGAGATCTTAAAAGAGCAGAATGCTCAAAGCAAATATTCTTTACTAGTTAAGCTAAACTATTTGCTTTTGAGAAGACTTCAGGTGATATGTTTGGTTAAGGTTTAAAGATTGTCTCAGGGCAGTAGTTTTGGTGGTTAATTCAGCCTCCATGGCTCCAGAAAATTTGGATTCCATGAAAATTTGAAATTCTGTTCTACGTTTTCTTCCTTTTGATCAGGATTTTTTTATAGAATATTTGATCAAAATGTTTGGTAATGATAGTTATGCACCATCGAGTTCTTCTGGTCTCGTGGCAAAGGATGCAGTTGTTCATGGAGGCAGTTAGCCACAGGTTCCATTTCCTCCTCCTATTCGTAACTCTTCTTCTTCTGTTGCTGCAGGTGAATAGAGACCAGTTGTAACTTGGATGGCCGCTTGCCCTTTGCCCATTTTTTCATTGGATTGTTTGTCTTTCTGTTGTTTAGTTGTAGCAGTTTTATATATATTTTGGATATTAGACCTTGTCGGATATATGGTTCTTGAAGATACTTTTCTAATCTCTAAGTTGCGTCTTCACTTTTTTTGATAAAGTCCTTTGACAAACAACAGTATTTAATTTTTATGCAGTCCCATTTATCCATTTTGTCTTTTGCTGCTCGTGCTTTGATTGTGATATCTGATAATCCAGTCTTAAAAACTAGGCCCTGTACCATCTAAGATGCGTCAAATGGTCCCAACCACCTGGAGTAAAGGAGAATGAAGAACACCAAAGACACAAGGAAAGTATTAGCCCAGGAGACAGAAAGGGCCACATAAATTGGAGACTTCATCAGCCTGAGACCAGAAGAACTAGATGGTGCCAGCTACCACCAATGACCGCTCTAACAGGGAACACAACAGAGAGTCCCGGACGGAGCAGGAGAAAGGTGGGGTGCAGAACTCAAATTCTAGTAAGAAGAGCTGACTTAATGGTCTGCCTGAGACTGAAGGAACCCCAGAAAGCATGGCACCTGGATTTTCTATCAGCCCAGAACTAATACAATTTCCAAGGCCAACTCTTCAGACAGGGATTGGACTGGAGTATGGGACATAACATTATACTTGTGAGGAGTGTGCCTCTTAGCTGAAGTAGATACAAGAGACTAGGTGGGCAGCTTCTGTCTGGAGGTGAGATGGGAAGGCAGAGAGGGTTAGGAGCTGGTTGAATGGACATGGAGAATCGGGTGGAAAGGAGAAGTGTGCTGTCACAGTGTGGGGAGAGCAATTAGGGTCACATAACTATGTATAAATTTTTGTATGGGAGACTAACTTGAAATGTAAACTTCATTTAAACTACAATTTAAAAAAGAACAGAAAACTAGGCCCTGTAGCCACAACCCTATGTTTTCTTCTAAGATTTTTTTTGCATTTCTTCTTTTTTTAATTTTTTTATTGTACTTTAGGTGAAGGTTTACAGAACAAATAGTTTCTCATTAAACAGTCAGTACACATATTGTTTTATGACATTGGTTAACAATCCCATGACATGTCAATACTCTCCCTTCTCAACCTTGGAGGACCTTTTTCTTGGTGAAAATATACATAGCCAGAGTTACACCATTTCAAAAGTTTCTACATGTACAATTCAGTGACATTATGTTCTTCCAGTTGTGCTGCTGCCTCACTATCCTTTTCCAGATTATTCCATCACAATTATCTTTAACTCATTGCCCCCTAGGCTTCCCATCAGACCTTTTGAGTTGCTGTTGTCAGTTTGATCTCACATAGATAATTCTTTTTTTTGTACCTTAGGTGAAGGTTTGCAGAGTAATTTCTCATTAAACAGTTAGTACACATGTTGCCCTATGACAATGGTTAACAACCTCACAACACATCAACACTATCCTTACTCAACCTTGGGTT